>NW_024724240.1:0-22381 GCF_018991925.1 Homarus americanus | reverse complement strand
CAAATTCTTCAGTCTCACCGTCGTAGGCATGACGGCAGAGATATGGTCGTTGTAGTGCTTTTATTTACCGTTACACATGTCTCACAATGTATAATATTAACTATGTTGTTGACATTCTTATTGTTATCAGTGATTGCAGAATTCACGATGTCATGCTCCACCTACACACAGCCTGTTACTAGACTTTTCCCCACCACCTCTTACCCCCCCACACACACTACAGTGGGCGACATCTGGCCGACCATATCATTTCCCCCAGCTGTTTCGAAACTTCAGACTCAAGGCTATTCGAAACCTCACTGTGGCTGGGTAGTGGACACGACTTTTGTGCACGATGGTACAATACAGTTGGGAACATTTCCGACTAAAAACTCAACGTTGTCAATCTTCCTTCGTGAGGTGGAACCCGAGAGTATCGATTCGTCAATCCGAAGCCTCTGGGTAACTCGGTGAGACGTGAGGTGCACGTGGCAGCCAGGGACCAGAATATTTTGAAGCATCTTTATATAGTTTTACTCATTCCATGGTCCAGCAACGTTGATGTTTTACATATGTCTTTAATTACAGGCGATTATCACGTTATACACCTAAACAGCATGTGGGCCGAACAGAAGATTTGCATCTGTCTGTATTAACGATTTCAGTGATTATTGTGACATACTTATATACTTATTTTTGTAAATGAAATAAGCCACATGGATTAAATTGTATTTCACACAACACCTACATCGAGTATGCACTAAGACGAAGGAGACATTTATTGCCAGAAGAGATCACAAGGAATAATGATAAAAATTATGTGCCAAGCCAATATGAAGCACTACAGTATATACATATCAGACACAAATAAACTTATTATTTATTGTTAAAAATATAAACGAAATAATATATCAAGGATGTTTATTGGTTTAATTAGTATACATGCAATTTGGTAAATTTGGTAAAATAAACTGATTGGAATGAATATTTATTGGTTCAAACAAACATTGTATTATGGTTTACACAAAGGACGCAAACCAAGCTACCGTTTTTTTTATATCACTAGTTGCATAATTTTGCATGTTTTGTTAAAGTACTCCATATAATGGAATGTCAGCTCATAGATTGTTGATAGAAAGTTATTAGTCGGTTAACTATCGTTTTAAGTAAGGATGACTCAGCTATTAGGAGGAGATTGCTGTGGATTGGATAGTATATAATTATAGTTAGTTATTTTTTTAGCTGGCTGTTCATGCCTGCCTTGCTGCTCATTGTTCCATACATAATAGTCGATTAATAGTGATAAATCGTAAATAAAACCCTATATAACTGTTAAGGATTCCCAGTTCTTGTCTACTTTAATGCCGAATTTAATGTACATAAAGATATAACTGCTTGAAAATATTAACCTTTAGGATATGAGTGGAAACAAATTTGAAATAAGGAATATTTACCGTTGAAATCACAAAGAAATTCACACTTTCAGAAAACACATTCGTCACTACTTCTACTCTTTTTCAATAATTATTATGTATATCAAGAGAAATGACAACAAACATATAAAGAATAACTAAAATTTTAGGAGTAGAATCAAGTGTAAACACCACATATTCACGTACAGGTGCGATAACTCATTCTACTGTAAGAATAACACTGGTCAACAAATTTCAACTTTTCATCTGGTTCAGAAACAAAAACACTTGCATTTAGTAAGTTTAAGTATGTTGAATATGAGTCTATACTTAGTTTTACTCTATCACGTCTATTCTTATGAAAAAAAAAAAAAAGTGTCCTACATAATAAGCTTTGTATTTGTGTGAACGAATCTGAGCTGCCACGAAAATCAATTTCTTCAGTTTAGCGTTACTGATGTTTCGGAATACCTGACTGAGGTGCTTGAAAGCTTCACCATCTTTAAGTAATACATTAATAAAGGTTTTCATTAACACTTGCTTGGTGTATAGTGGTTATAAGTACACATACTGTGAGATCAAAAGTGATTCATGCTGCAGCCTTCTCTTACCATGAATGATATTCTCACGGAGCCCAATCATTTCTCTGGTATTTTTCTTTTCCAGCATGCCCATGAGTGGGTCTATGATTCCACATATATGTCATTGAAATTCAGTATATTTATATTTTTAATTTATATACCACAGCCATATTCTCAAGGGGAATGTTTTATATGAACTGGGTGAACTATTGGTACGTTAGTTTCTGATTTCCATTTTTAAGAACAACTCTCATGTTGGTTTTGGATCAGTCAATAAAAAGAGAGTAATCAAATGGATCACCCTTATGACTTTGTGCATCTTAAAGATCATTATACTACAGTATTAAAATACTGATCTGCTCAGCAATGAAGGACTTAATTAAAATGTCTTTGCGTTATCTGAAAAGAGAAACATGAGCATCCGTGTGCAGGAAATTTCACTACTGTAAGCTTGAACTTCACAATTTTGTTTTTTGCTTTGAGAGCTGAAGATCCTTGACTAAGTCAGTCAGTTTGAAAGTTCATATATCTAGTTATAAATATTATCTTTAAAACTTGATGTAATGTAACAAAATAAGGACAGAGTTGTATTCAGCATGTTTTAATTAGTGGGAAACATCCAATCAAAAGACCTTGTTGACCAGTGGTTAATTTTTGGCCCTACGTATTCATATCATTGCTTAATAAATCCTGTGTTGTAAGAGCGAAAGTAACTCCCTTTCCTAGCCCATTAGCTCGAAAACGATCCTCAACCACCATAACCAGCCACCCACTCACACACCGGCACCCGTCATCTCCAAGCACCCTTTCGTCCTCACTCGCGAATACTTCTGATTCACGAGTCGATACTCTCGGGGTCTACACCTCACGGATAGGGTGGATTGACAATGTTGAGTGTCCTTGTCGGGAATGTTCCTAACTTTACCTGGTAATACATAAACAGTATTTTGCAGTCGTAAATCACATAGAAGCATTGTAACGAATCATCATAAGGTTATCAAAGACGCGGTCGGTTAGTTAGGATCTCTCAGTCAGAAAATCTTATCAGCAATGCTGAACAAACATCTAATTCATACAAGATGAATAACTAAGTAAATAAATAAATAAATAAATAAATAATTTAAGAAAAACGGTTATATAATTAATTAATTAATTGATTAAATAGTTTTTTATTTATTTATTAAGTTGCATAATTCTGCATATTTCAATGCATTAAACTTTACCTTTCATTAGAGTGACGATGCCGCCATATGGAGCTCAGTTCCAAGATTTTTTCAAGCAATCAGAATCAATGGATTTTAAGACACTGGGTGAACGAGTCGACATTGTTCCAACATCTGTAGACGGATTACGTCAGACTACAACCCACAAGTGAGCACACTTCTTCCAATATTAGACATAAAATATTAGTTTTAATATGTCTTTTTTTGAGAGGAGTTATTTCTGATTGTAAACAAGTACAGCTTTTTTCCAGGAACAATATATTACATTCTGTTTGTTGCTTTTTTTAGTTAGCTGTACAGCCTTTGTTTCCGACCACATCCATGAGCATTCTATTTGACTGCCTCGGTGGTGCACGACCATCTCCCAGGCAACCAGCACCTCCCTACCAAATTTCGGTTGCTAGACGTTTCTCCGTCTCACCGGTTCCCAGTCACCTAACCTAACCTAACCTAACCTAACCACACCGCCCGGGTCTTTGATTTTAAGGTGACAGAGAATCGTCCTAGACAGGAAATCAACCAGTGGTGATGGGGAACCTGTCAGCCTGGCGGATGGTGGCTGGGAAACGACCTGCTTCTAAAATTTCAACTTTAAAATTAGGAATATTACCAAGGCTGTGACTCAAGTTTAACATCAATGGACACATTGAAAAAAAATATAGAGAGAACAAGGGACCATACTGAAGGACTACTCCTTCAAGCTCTGCAAAGGTAATACAGTACTTAAAACCCATCTTTTGCACACTTGTCACTTTTATAATATTATGATATATAAATTAATTAACAGAGTAAAAATCAAGACGTGAGAAAAACATGTGAGGTAACAACTATGTCAGAAGTCCTCATGAACGTATGTTGATGTGAATTTATCCATGTTCTTTGTAATATATTTATGATGAGAGCTAAAGGTAGGCAAAGATAAGAAGGATACACAAGACAGCGAATTATTACAGTGAGATAATGAAACGTCAAAGTCGTGGGGTGCAATAGAGGCTATTGGAGGAATGCCTGGCATGCAGACGGAATGTGAATGAAAACTGGGCAGAAAATAGCCCACAAATTTTAATGAACTGTATACAAACACCTATTGTATCTACAAATTCATCAAGTTTGCTAAAGATTGATACATTTAACATGAAACGAATATACAGGTAACAATGGTTTGGTTTAATAATTTTTCGCTGTTAAGTTAATATTAATACTCAAGAGCTGATTTTGCACTGAATTCCTTATTCAATATTCTTACTCCTTTCAGACGAAATAGAATATATCATAGCATGTGAATGAATAACCATCTGGCAATTTTTGCATATATTTGGTAATTAAGCTCAAATACTGCAACTTGTTAAAACAAATTTGCATCAAAATCCAGCACGTAGTAGTTAGTAGGTAGCTATCAAACAGGAAGGCACTACCGCCTGGGAAGATATTGGAAGCATAATGTGTTGTCTAGTGATAGACCCTGCTGGCATATGGCATCAAAAAATTTGTGACCAAGACCAAGGTTGCTCATCTGACTTTCTGCCTCATTTACACACAATCGCAGGCTCTTAATTGTTTCTCTTACTTTGACATCACAGCATACATACGAGTATATCGTTTCTCACTACTAATTTTATTAATTTTGTATTTATTTAGGATCCCTTATTATTATTATTATTATTATTATTATTATTATTATTATTATTATTATTATTATTATGAAATATAGATTTAAAAAAAAATTATAGTTTTATTATTATTATTTCTATTATTAATTATTATTACTATTATTATTATTATTATTATTATTATTATTATTATTATTATTATTATTATTATTATTATTATTATTATTATTATTATTATTATTATTATTATTATTATTATTATTATTATTATTATTATTATTATTATTATTATTATTATTATTATTATTAATATTATTATTATTATTATTACATAGTATTTTATTAAAAAATAGATTTTTTTTAATTTTTTATATTTTATTATTATTATTATTTCTATTATTAATTATTATTATTATTATTATTATTATTATTATTATTATATTGTATTTATATTTAAGGAAATAGATTTTTTTTATTATTTTATTAATTATTATTATTTCTATTACTAATTCCTATTATTATTATTTTTATTAGTTTATTGGGCACCCCCCTACATTCTGCGCAAGGTGAAGCGCAGAAGTGCTTACAGCGCCCATTTGGGAAGCATGTTAAGTTCATGCTTGCCTTTATGTCTCATGAGTTAAGGGCATAGAAGCCTGAAGTGTCAGAGTTTTTTTTTTGTCAAGGGCGTAGAAGCCTGAAAAGTCATAGGTTTTTGTCAGTTATTTATTGGAAGCTCCAACAACTTTCCCTGAATACGAATTCACAACTTTTCGATTTTTTTTTTTTTTTTTTATTGGGCACTCCTACAGCCTTGTGCAAGGTGAAGAGCAGAAGCATTTACAGTGCCCAACAGGGAAGCATGCTAAGTTCGCTTGCCTTTATGTCTCATGAGTTCAGGGCGTAAGCCTGAAGAGTCAAGGCGTGAAAGCCTGAAGAGTCAATGGTTTATGTCATCAAGTTATTGGAAGCTCAACAACTTGTCCCTGAATACGAATTCGCAACTTTCGATTTACACCAGGAACCTACTTTACTGCTAGGTGAACAGGGACTAATGGGGGCTAGGAAGTACGTCCAAATAACCACCCCCGGGAGTCGAACCCGTGACATCTCGCTTGCGAAGGCAAGAGCGGTACCACTCTACCACCAGCACCCCCAAACTTTTCGATTTACACCAGGTACCTATTTTACTGCTAGGTGAACAGGGACCAAGAGACGCTAGGAAGTGTGTCCAAACAACTTTCCACCAGCCCCGGGAATCGAACCCGTGACATCTGTCTTGCCTATCTTGCGAGGCAAGAGCGTTACCGCTCTACCACCGGCGCCCCTACTAATTATTTGTTTTATTATTATCTTATTATTAGTAGTAGTAGTATTATATTATTATTATTATTATTATTATTATTATTATTATTATTATTATTATTATTATTATTATTATTATTATTATTATTATTATTTTTATTATTTTTATATTGTATTTATATTTTTAAAAATTAAATTGTAATTAATTTTTATTATTTTGTATTAATTGTTATTATTTCTATTGATGATTATTATTATTATGTTATTATTATTATTATTATTATTATTATTTTTATTATTATTATTATTTCTCTTATTAAAATGATTATTATTTTATTATTGTTTATTATTATTATAAATATAATTATTATTATTATTATTATTATTATTATTATTATTATTATTATTATTATTATTATTATTATTATCAATATTATTATTATTATTATTATTATAATTATTATTATCAATATTATTATCAATATTATTATTATTATTATTATTATTATTATTATTATTATTATTATTATTATTATTATTATTATTATTATTATTATTATTATTATTATTATTATTATTATTATTATTATTATTATTATTATTATAATTATTATTATCAATATTATTATTATTATTATTATTATTATTATTATTATTATTATTATTATTATTATTATTATTATTATTATTATTATTATTATATTTGCGCCCCTAGGCCCTAATGTGGGTATTGACTTGTGCCCTGGTGGGCTAATCCTGTAAAAAAAAAAACAGTGAGATTGATTATACACTGGTCTACAAAAAATATTTTTTTTCTGGCATGAAACCTTTTAACTGTTTTTTACTAACTTTAAGGTGCTGAATCCAAATCTGATCTCAGATTTGCTCCATCACGTAACGTGCCAGAATTTACTGAGCTACCAGAGATTGAGGATATAGACCGGAATTCACCTGTTTCTACTGATGAAGATGAAGAGACTGATCTTTCAAGCCATCTGGTGAAGATTGTGAAAAGCCAACGTTGTTTACTAAGTCAGAATTGAATGATCTGGTCAGAGATCTAAATTTACCAAAACAGTCCTGAATTGTTAGCTTCCAGGCTTCAAGAGAAACGACTCTTAAACCCGGCACGAGGTCTCCTTTTATCGCAACAGAGAAGAGCAACTGCGGAAGTACTTTCATTCATATGACCAGCTTGTTTTTGTAATGATGTAGAAGGACTTCTTCTCTCCATGGGACTACCAGCATATGATAGTAAGGATTGGAGACTTTTTATTGACAGTTCTAAAAGGAGCTTGAAATGTGTTCTTCTTCATAACGGAAACAAGTATGGTTCAATTCCAATCGGACATTCTGTACAAATTAAAGAAGAGTATGAAAACACTAAGACTGTTCTAGAGAGGTTGCAATACCGTGCTCATGAATGGTTAATTTGTGTGGACTTGAAAATGGTAAACTTTCTATTGGGCCAGCAAGGAGGTACACAAAATACCCTGTTTTCTGTGCTACTGGGACAGCAGGGCTACAGCAGACCATTGGGTGGAAAAGAATTGGACAAGACATAGTTTGACGCCTGGTGACAAGAATATCATTAACGATCCTCTGGTTGACAGGAAAAACATTGTCCTTCCTCCTCTGCACATAAAACTTGGTATCATGAGCAATTCGTCAAGGCTCTTGATCATAGTGGAGAGTGTTTCAGATATATATGCTCAACCTTTCCAAGTCTTAGCGACGAGAAGAAAAAGGCAGGGATTTTTGATGGACCTCAAATAAGAACACTACTCAGAGATCCTTCCTTGCAACAATGACTGAGGCACAGGCAAGAACTTGGAATGCTTTCTCTAATGTGGTGCGGAACTTCTTAAGGAACAAAGCGGACAACTATCAAGAAATTGGAAGAGCTGCTCTTGAGTTTACAAGCACTTGGATGCAGAATGAGTATCAAGGTTCACTACTTACACAGTCACTTGGACGAGTTTCCAGAAAATCTGGGAGAAGTGAGAGCAAGGGGCCTTTCATCAAGACATTAAAGTAATGGAAGAACGTTACCAAGGTCGATGGGACTCGAACATGATGGCGGACTACTGCTGGAGTTTGATGAGAGACATTCCAGAAGCTGTACATAAGAGATCAAGAAGCCAAGAAGTTTATGTAACTGTAACTGATCTTAATACTTGCACTATTTCTACCGTACATTAATTGTTTTTCACCCTTCAATGTTACATTTAAATATTATATGTGCATTAACTTTCCAATTTGATATTAACAATTTTGGTTATAGAAAAATACAAATTATAATGCTGAAAAAATTTATGTATACATGTTTAAACCGTCAATTTTGATCCAAAAGTTTACGTTTCCCAGCAAAAGTGCAATATGGTATATCTCAAAAACCTGATGTGATAGACAAAAACCAAAGTCATATTTGGATTCTGCACCCCAAATTTACTTAAAATCCGTTTAAAAACCTTGTGCCAGAAAAATTTTGTTGACCGGTGATCAGTCATAGCACCGAAACTTTGTAATTTTGTTCAATAACATTAATTCCATCAACTTAAGTCATACACGTTGATTGGTTTAACCTTACACTAATAACATAATATATACATCTCCCAAAGGATGCTTGCCATCTGAGATTTAAAAAAAAATTAAATGGCTAAAAATTTGGCTTAGAGAGAAGATAGTATATTTAAATACATCATATAAACTACAAGTAAACTTGAACACACAAATGTCAAAGAGAATCAATTCATCCTATTGTTTTGAATTGGTGTAACTCCTTCGTGGTAATTTTTAGAACTAATTATTTTTCCGGGCCACATATCTTCGTTATATAAGGTGTTTTTACAACTGCTGTGTCTTGGAACTTTCAGCTGTTTCCTGTGTGACATGGAGGATGGTGTCTAGCCATCAAACAACTGGTCAAATGTCTTGCATTCTCTTTGCTCTATCTCAATTTGTCACAATTTTTTAAACAATAATCGGTTACGACGCTCAGTATACTGTAGATCATTAAAATGATGGTAAACAAAGACGTAGTTAGTAATGAGTCTCAACAATTTGAACATAGAGATCTAAAATTTCGTATGTATATTTTTTACACGTGCTCTTAATTTTGGCCAAGGACAGACATAATATACGAGTTTCCACCCCCAAATTCTACGGGTGCACACTAGAGTGATCCTTATTTTTCTTAAAAACACTGTGTGCAAAGTTTCATATTTTTTTTTAAAGGTTGCTCAATGATTTGTAATTTCCACCCCTCTAACACTGCTGTGAGTCATCACTTCATTATGGCCCACATACCCTTTGACTGTTGTTAGTGAAAAATGCCAGGTGTACTACTTTGTATTGTATTATTTTTTAATATTAAATATTATTTGGTAAATATTAACTAAACGTATATTCAGTACAAACCATAATATACCTAATATAGATTGATATCGTAGAGGAATCTACATTAATATATGTTACCAGTGTATGACGACTTCAAAGTCACAACAACTTTTAACATGGAAACGTCTAGTTTAGTACACTGATAAACTTAAGAGTTTGTGGAAATTCGATCTTATATAATATTATACGGATGCGAGTGTTCCTGGTGCAAGTATACGTGCAAAACATCTGACGGGATAAAAAGTCAGTAATATATACTTTCTTTCCAGATACTGTTTGTGATAGATATGGCAACGTCAAAACAGAGTAGTCGTGCTAAAGCGTACTTAATCAACTGTGTGATGATATCAAAGGTTCAAACCTGCCCTCAAGCAAGCAAGCTCTCGAATACTTTATGCATTTGCATCAAGAAGAAATAACTTTACGAAATGCTACAATAAAGAAAGTAGAAAATATTATAGAGCTCTGCGCCATAAGCAGAACTACATAAAGGAAGTGGTGTCACTGTATGCTATTGTTTTTTTGTTTTCTACGGGAATAGCCCACTCGGGCACAGGTCATCGACCCACAACGGGGACTAGGGGGCGAAAAAATATGAGTAAAAGAAATAAAAAATAAAAGATTATATCAATCTACATCACGAAGATGCTGGAAAACCAGCTTTTGGTGACACAACTTGTATGAGTAAAGCAGAGCATTCCACAGTTTGGGTGTGTGAGGAAAGAAGGATGTACTATATTGGGTTATTCTAGTGTGACAGACATCCACACAGAAACGGTGGGCACCGCGGGCAAGACGAGTGTTACGAGCCCACGGCCTTGCCGGTGGTACAGGATGCCAAATCCACCGAACATTACCCGTTAAAGTACCTGTAAAAGAGAGAGAGTGAAGAACAATGCGGCAAAGAGAAAGGGAAGAGAGATTATCAACTAAAGGAGGAGAATTAATAAGACGAACCTTTGATTCCACCCTCTCTAACAGCCCCAGGTTAGGACGAATTAATCCCTTATAAACTTGAAGCAACTGCTCAGAAGTGAAATAGTTACTGCATCTGTAAAGCATTCCCATCGTTCGGGAGGCAGCTTTAGGAATGTTGTGGATGTGTGGCTTCCATTACATATTCGAAAAAATGGTGAGACCTAGCATATTTATTTAAGAATTTGGCAGAATGATTGTGTCCTGAAATGTGATTGGTGGGAGATCATCTAATTTGAAAAGTGTAATTGCTAAATACTGTGTTTTATTACTATTGAATTTAACCAAGTTTCTACCTCCCCATTCGGAGATGCTGCACAATCCGCATTGATAGGTGAAATGATATCAGCTCTAGAAACAGATCTAGTTTGAGAATTAGGGGGATGGGAAAAATGAGAAGAAGAGTAAAGAGTAGAATCATCAGTCGTAGTGTAAAGTAAATCATTGATATAAAAGAAGGAAGAGAGTTGGTGAAAGAACAGAGCCTTGTGGGACATCACTATTGGTAGAGAAAGGGCGAGCGATCCCTCGACAACAACTGCCTTGGATCGGTTCTCAGGGAAGCTAGAAATTAGAGAACAAAGTGGGGGAGAGAAACCATAAGTGGGAAGTTTAGAAAGCAAAGACATATGCCATACTGCCTCAAATGCTTTGGAGAGGTCGAGGCACGACAACGGTTTCCCCATAATCCTTAAGAGAGGATGACCAAAGATGGGTGAAGTGGGAAAGCAGATCACTAGTAGATCTCGCCTGTTGAAAGCCATACTGGTGATCCGACAAATGAGAAAGGCGTTCGAGGTGACGGAGAAAATGAGAGTTTAAGATAGTTTCGAAAATCTTAGAGAGGGATGAAGTTAGGGCAATGGGGCGATAGCTAGAGGATTGGAATGGTCACACCTTCTTCGGGATGGGCTCTCTTATTTTGTCATATCAGTGGCTTTCCCTCGTGGAAGCCAGACGCCTTATCAACCCTAAAGACACATTACCTGCCAAAATCTAACTAACATTCCTCCCTAGAATCTCAAGTAAAGGCATAGATGACTAAGGAAAGGTAAATCCATATGACACCTCCTCTTCACCTCCCCAGACACCCGCCCTCCTGGTTGGTTGGTTGGTTGTTTGGGCTTTAGGTCTATCAACTGCCAGGGTCATTAAGGCCGTCAACATCAAGCTACATCCACCAGCCTTAACAGCTTCTTCAGTTGTTAAGGATAATTCTAAAACCACATACACTCTCACTCCATATGTGGCCCTTGACATGAGCCCTCCTATCTTACCCTGGTTCGCCACCCCTAGCTCCCCCCCCTCATCATTACCTCTCCTACCTTTTTGTGACCCGTCGTGTATAAAGCCCTCGAGCTCGTGGGTATGGTAGTATGAAAGGTGGGATGATTACTTTTGACCGCCACTGGAAATGATTTGCTGAAAGATATAACAAAACCCCAGCGTGGAAAAGTGGTGCATACCCGTAGACGTGTTACGGCAGAGCGCACCCAACCTTCAGGCGCGTCGCTCCAGCTCGTGTTCAAATTTGTTGAGTTTCGACTGTGAGCCTTGTTTTTCACGTTGGACTCGCTCTGGCTGCTTTATCTTGTAGCTGTACATGGTAACGACGTTAACCCTGGGGGCAGAG
Source organism: Homarus americanus (assembly GCF_018991925.1). Lineage (NCBI taxonomy): Eukaryota > Metazoa > Arthropoda > Malacostraca > Decapoda > Nephropidae > Homarus > Homarus americanus. The sequence goes on along the minus strand of NW_024724240.1, from coordinate 10,264 downwards.
CCATAAAGGCTGCTGAGTCGAACCAGTAAGGGTGGCATTTTATGTTAAGGATTCGACAGTGCTTCATAACCTGCCACTGTTAGGTGTTAAGGACTTGGCTAGGCCCCCGTTAAGGGATTGTCTGTTCTCACTACCCCTAGACCCGTCTTTACTCACCCAGCAAGTGGACAGAAGGAGCGGCATCCATGGGGTTTAGCTGAGGTGGACAGATAAGGTGGGATTTTCACATCATCCTCCAAGAGACAGATGAAGATGCTGATAAGCTACTGAAGTCTGGTCATTGTCCCATTGGATAGAGCTAAAAGGACTATTAAGTGACATAAGGTTGAGAATAAATAGACGTGTATCTGAGAGATGGTTGCACTATCCCCACAGAGACAGACATTTTAAGATGCTGGATAGCCACTAGTTCGGTCATTGTCCTACTAGGGTAAAATGTAGAGGGAAGATCACAAACTAATGGCCCATCACTTTTTTTTGGTATTTTAGTGCAGCATAAACAGAAATAATTTCTGTTTCAATATTTTTGCAACCTTTTGCTAGGTAAATTTTAGTAAATTTATCGAAATCAACGATAGCTGCATTAGTGCATTGGCACTAAAGAGTGAACATTGCTTTCTGACTTCATTCTTAACAAATCTAACTAACAACATTTTTTTTTCTGTTTCAGACACTTGGATGCATTTATAAGTTGATAATATTTGTGGATATTGCTTGTGTCAGGACGAGGAATCAAAATCCAGCCATTCCTAGCTACTATCTTGGGTCTGGGAGAGAGCCCTCAGTCGGAAACACATTGAGAGATGCTTTAGACATGTGTTTTAATCAGGCAAATCAGTGAAAAGAACCAAAGAACTTACACAAACAAAGACATTGCCAGTGACAGACCAAAGCTGTTCCTTGGCACAGTACACTCTACAATTGCCCAGTTCAAGCCTCCAGTCATAACAAGTCAGAAGAAGATTAGTGAGAGATCACAGCTGTTGGGGAAAAGGCAAGAGATATCTCGGAGAGGAAAACGTGTTGGCGACAGCTTAAGTACAACTGGACCCAGTTATCGACATAATTACTGGGTAAGTGCCCAATTGTTCTCTGTCCTGAGTTTGGATGCGATCGTGACTGTAAAACTGAGGCTCCACATCTCCTGTATTTGCAAGCGGAACTGAAGATTCCTGTGATGGAACTGGTATTTGTCAAAGCACAGAGAGAGAAGACTGGCAGTAATAGGGGCTCATGATTTCTAGCCAAGATATTCTGAGTCCAAGAGACAGGAGGCTGCCACAGAGGGACAGAAGAGGAGAAGAGTCATGAGGAAAAGAGACTCTGGAGAAGGCCCAGGGTGAGGTAAAAAAGGGGCCGATGATTGGAGTCAAGCTGATTCAGTGTTTAATGATTCCCTGGCTGGCTGGGATCTGAGGCGATCAGGAGAATGGTGACTTTGTCCCCAACCCAGTAGTAAATAATGATCCCAAACTTCCAGCAGGCATAAGATTCGGGAACAGGAAAGATATCCTTAGCACAGCTCTGGCCAGCATGCAACACCACACTGGTCTCCAGAGAAACTGCAGAGATAGCAACAGCCGCCTGATTGACGGTGGTTTGATAACACCTGATGATGTTCACTCTGGTGATAGATCATAACAAAAGTAAGGAGAGCCCAGAGAAACTTGTCAGTAACCTAGAAGAGGAGTTTGATAAGGGATGTAGTAAAAATGAATCAATTGTTTGTTCTTTGATGGGAGAAGGATGACACTCAGTGTTATGAAAGTTGGAGACTTGGACAAGTTGTTCCCTGCCATGGTGAAGGAGGGAATACTACTCCTGGGCTGCAGTGAACCAGGAGGGAAGTATTTGTGGCATTTCACTCCAGGAGAAAGATGACATTGTGTGAAACCAGCTGAGAGTAGTGGCAGATAACATTGTGAACTGCCCAGAGAGAGGAACGAGACTGACCCTGCAGGCCATTGGAGGGGACAGCACCAACAACACGAACACAGGGTGGCAAGGGGTTCATACAGTGAGTAGAGTGGAAGATTGGGATGAAGCTGGGTCTGGGATTGTTTCAGACCTCCACACCAACGAGTTGCCACATCAGATGACCATCCATAGGAGCTGATGGAGCAAGACTCTTCAACAAACAGATGGTCTGGTCCTCTGGCAAGATGCTGGACTTCCCGCCACTGAGTTAGAAATAAATCCGAGCTTTGAAAAAATCACAGTTGGGCTCCCTCCACCTGTTGAGCTTGCACATACTGTCATTGACGACCTGAGTACTGACCAGTACTATGGTTACATGATTTGCAGTGCCATCAAAAACTGGGGTCATGCCTGATAGACTTGCTTTTTTACCCGTAAGATAAGTCCAGTCTCACATTCCAGGTGGCTCACACGGCCTTGTGGTTCTCAGTAGAATTTGGGCCGCCATCATAAACTGGAAGGAACCAGCTTCACAACCTGAGACTTATTGTCCAATCTATCGTGTGAGTGTCTACTTGCCAAATTGGTTCAACACCAAGGTCAAGTCACTGCTCCGGGCGTCCAGGTATGTTCTCCAGCTTGAGCTCCTGAGGAGTCAGCCAAGGAAGGTTGTTCAGATTGTGGGACAGACTGTGAGGAGATCTTCTGGCATGCTCATCCTGAGGCAGTTCCCTGGCAGACAATGCTCTGCAGTAAGGATGAGGAGGAGAAGAGTGGCAGTCAAAAAGATCTGATATGAGACTTATGAGAGGATCTGCATGGATTTAATCAGTTATGATTTATTCCTTCAGGGGTCAGGAAGACTCCTTAAGTCAACGTGAAAGCAAGACCTCACTGATCTTACAGGATCTGGATAACATCCAGCTGGCAGGAGCCTCCCCACTCTGCAGTGCCACCAATGTTCGTCAGAGCTTTCCCTGGACAACCCCATGCTGTCCCTGCCTGGCCCTCGCACACCCAGAGATAGAGCGCCAAAAGGTGCAAGAGCTTGCGCCAGCAGCGTCACGTGCCAGCCAGGAGAGAAGGGAAGGCTGAAATCAGCCTCAGGTGGTCAGCAGGGAGGTGATGAGTAAACAGAAGCAAGAAAGACATGTTCTATGATGTGCAGCAAACACCGGGTTTTAGTAGTGAAAACCGGTTTTGTATTTGATGATTTTGTTTTCTAGTTAGAATATTAAATTTATTAAAATGTGTCAAGATCATCTGCTTCACTATTCTGACCTTCATTTTCATCCCAATAAATTGGAAACTGATATATTTACTACTTTAAATAAGCTATTTAGTGGTGTTGGGTAAAAGGGTGGGAATACTGAATTTTCATAAGATTTTTATTGTTCTTACCTAGCAAAAATGAAAACTGCTCAAATCTGAAGACATCACATGATTCTGGGCCATAGAACTAGCATCATTAATACCTGAAAATGATTTTTCAAACTAAAAAAAATCGCCTCCGTGAATGTAATACCGTCCCCAGAATCGGATAAGCTCACCTTATGCAGAAATTGGACAAAGATGTGGTAGAAAATAATGCAGAAGAAATAAATAATTAAACAGAAAAGCAAAACAATGTCAAGATTGTGGAGGTGTACCCTATGTATGCCCATAATATAATCAAGGTTCGCTTTGCAGACACAACGGATGCAAAAAGAATGAAGGAGAAAGGGCTCTATGCATATGGCACTTTCATCTCATCACACCAAATAGAATATGAAAAGTATACGCCCATCCAACAATGTATGAAGTGCTACAAATACAATGACCACATGACCAAGAACTGCCCCATGCAAGGGGTCATATGCTCTGAGTGTTCATCTGATCAGCACTTCTACAAATACTGCCGTAGCACAAAAAGTGTGTTGTCTGCAAGGGTGGCCACAGTACCTTCTCTGCCACCTGCCTGGTCAGGAACAGGTAATTCAAGAAACGAGGAAAGGCGAAATAACCAAACAAAAAGAAACAAGGGAAATTTCTAACATCACGAAAAAGACCACTCACTCGACTATCGTAACACAGCCAAACCCTAAAAGTCGCTCTGAAAAAACATAAACAGACTGAAAAAAAAATAACATCAGCGCGACCATGGAAGTCCTGCAATCAGAGATACGAACCATCAAGGACTCATTAAAGCACTTGGCTCCATGAGGGACACAGTGGCGGAGAGCCTCAGGAGCGTCTCCTCTCCACACCTGGACGAGTCCAAAGCCACCACTATATACTTGTCTCACCTGCATGCCCATCACATGAACCTGGTTCATGCAGGTTCATTTTCGAAACACCTCAACGAGACACTAACCAGGAACAACATTGCACCTGTTGAAATAAGCGACAAAGTCCCTCCAAAAGAAATCCTGAAGGCAGTAACCCACTGAACGACTTCACGACCACCTCAACCCACGTCAGAAATGGTCCATTACCTCCTTGACTTAGGCTAAAGGCAATATAACCGTAGTCCCGACGTGGCCAGTCAGTCCCCCTGGGATCACAGTTCCTCCAGCAACATCGTAAAACCCCGTGACCCCAAAACATGTACTCCCAGCGACGACAGTGACCATCGGACTGCAACCACAGTCAATATTTGCGATCAGGCGATGGCGACTTACTCCACACAAGAACAAGACCCTCGAGATGCAGTGTCAGAAGGTGACTTCGACACGCAGGCCCAGGATCTGAACATCTTCCTGTACACGGGTAACGGACATCATTTCCCACGTGAAGGACAGACTAAAGCCAAAGTCGCCCCGCCAAATTAAAACGTTTTAAACTGATGCCTGAGAAAATACAAGTCTACATGTTTAAGACGCTGGTGAGGCCTGTGTCAGAGTACCCACACGTACCACTCGCCACACTCGGTAGGACCAGACTACAAGAACTACAGAGCTTAAAACAAGTGTCTGAGGTCAGCCAGTGGCCAAACGCCACCCTACCAGGAAACAGTGGAAACCATCCGCCTGAGAAATAAAACAGAGGCCCTCAACATCAGGTTACATCGCCTAGGGAAGAAGGTTTGGGACAAGCTCCAGGACGACCCTCACAGACCAGGCCATCTTCGCAGGGAGGACATCAACGAGGGGCGACCCCACGCCTAGTGGCCACGGAGTCTGCCTGCACTACAACTGTCCAACAGCCAACCCGTGACCAATCTATGTCCGACACAACGATCCACCTTAGATTAAAACTTAGATGATATTGGATCACATTTAACACGTCACAATCTCGTGAGTCCATAATGTAATACATTAATAGGGTTTTAATAAATAATGTAATTGTAAAATCAAACTAGTCATTGTCAACCAAAGTAACCATTGTGCAACTTCATCCTAAATCCTAGGTCAGCTCAATTAGCCAACAAACTCTGAAATATGTAAAACAAGGGGAGTCGTCCCCCTCTGTTTAACTCATTAAACTTCCTGTCCACCCCCCACCCCCTCATGACTATATGTCGTGACTTCTCTATTCTTCATGTCTGGCTGTGCCTTGAGCCCTAGCATGCCTTCCATCCTTTCCCCACCTTAACTTAAAACAAAACAGTTACGGGGACTGCAGCAGTATCACAAAATTGGCAGAATTTTCTACGTAAAGACAGCAACAAGACTGAAAATTTAGCCATCCTGATAATGCCCTGATTCAGTGTTTCAGTCAGCTATTCAGAACGGCAAGGCAGTAGTTATCACTGATGGGATACAGGTGCTCACCAAGCCTGAACACCAGAATTTCGACATGGTTGCCCCTTGTAGCCACGAAGAGGCAGAAACAGTACACGTATGCTATTGCATGCTGCACAAGCTGCCTGGCACGGTCAAAAGCAGATTCTTATTGGCTCAGTTGACACTGATATTGTTATGTTAGCTATATTTGTGACACAGCAACTGTCAGCTGAGGATGAACTGTGGGCAGCTTTCGGAACTGGAAAGCATTTCAGGTATCTAGCCGCACATCAAATGGCTGCCTGCCTAGGTCCAGACAGAGGACGCGCCCTTCCAATGTTGTATGCATTGACTGAATGTGATAATACATCAAGCTTTGCTGGAGATGGCAAGAAGACTGCATGGGCAACATAGAAGTCTCTGCCAGAGTTGACTGATGCCCTGCTGACACTGGTACATGCACCAATTAAAATTCCAGAGGACACCATTCAGTGTATTGAGAGATACGCCATATTTCTTTATGATCATTCCAGTACGTACAAAAAAACTGTTCCCAGGGAAGAACTCTGTACAGCAAATACTTCCGACCCTTCCAGCCCGAAAGAACACGTAAAGAGAGCAATTTACCAAGGTGGAAAATTACCCAAACTGCAATAAATTTAATAAGATATATTATCGTCAAGGAAAAGCAACACAGAAATCAAGTAAACCTTGTAGTGAGAGATGTGGCAAAAGTCTTAGATAAGGTGTGGCACACAGGCCTAAAGTACAAAACCTTCCATCTACACCTGCATGCAGAAGGCGAGAGAATCCTATGTGACTATGTGATAACTGTTTTTATATCACACACAATTGTTTTAAATTAGTTCTGGAACTCTTAAGTGGTTGGGCTGAAGTAAACACTTCTTCATCTGGACTTGCTTTAATATTCAAGAGTTTATATATGCAGTATTTAGTTTGGGAGAGAATGTATGGTGAATTCTCACCCAGGGGAAGTGTCTTGAGTGCACATATATATGAGAATACTTAAGTGAGGTTCACTGGGTAACTAGTGATAAGAGTCTGCCTTTCCCTCCTCTGAGCGTGAGAGAGGAGAAGGCGTCAAGCGAGTGTTATGATTAGTCAGGTAACCTCGCTTGACTTCTAAGAGAGTTACAAGCTTAGCGTGTATAACATTGAACAACTACTGAATCAATGTTGAATAAATTAGTGAATAAGCTCACTATTAGCCAAAATGTCACTATTACATAACTTGACAGGCTGGTCCAGGCAGTAAACTTCAGTTACGACTTCTTGTCTGGCACTTGATCCTGGATTAGTACTGTCAATGAGTCTCCAACGTGATATGGCTTCAACAGATTGACATGAACCAGACGCTCAGTTCCCCTATGATCAGGGGTTTCTATCACATTATTTACATAATTAATTTTGTTTTTAATTATATAAGGACCAAAATAACTTGACTGCAAGGAGTTTTTCGCCAGAGGTAGGAAGAGTAGCACTAGTTCTCTTGGACTGAAGGTCCGTTCTACTGCCTTGTCAAAATTTTCTTTCATTGTAGCTTGAGCATCTTCTAAATTTTCCTGTGCAAACTTATGAGGGTGATTTAATCTTGTCTTTAATCTCTGTGCGAATTTGAGTAGTGGCATACTTTCCCCTTCTGTTAACCAACTTTCTTTCAACATTTTGAATTGTCTTCTGACTTCGTGTCCAAAAATAAGTTGAAAAGGTAAATATCCCAAACACTCCTGTTTACTCTCGCGGAAAGCAAAGAGCACTAAGTGAACAACTCCATCCTAGTCTATATCCTCTTCCATACAATATTTCTTTAACATTCCCTCGAGAGTGTGATGAAATCTCTCTAAGATACCTTGTGATTCAGGGTGGTAGGCTCAATTGAATCCCTGGTCAGATTGAATGCTAAGAGGAATTCCATACTGGGTGAAGAATTCAATGAAAGCTTTAACAATGATCTTTTAAGAATTGTTTCTTAAGGGAACAGCTTCAGGATATCGGGTTGTTGACACATAATAGTTAAAAGATATTGATTTCTAGCTTTTGTCTTAGTGAGAGGCCCGACGCAGTTGATAATTACTGTATGTGACTAAACCGTTCATGAACAACAGGAAATGGTTTCAGGGGATCAGGGGAATAACATTATTAGGTTTACCCACCATCTGACAATTGAGACATGTGTGACAGAAATTTGACACATCCCTTCTCATCCCAGGCTTGAAGAAATGCCTCTGTAAACGTCTTAGTTAAGGACGTTCAGGTGACGGGCAAGTCGAAAGGAATGATTGAAACCCGTCTTTTGACGCATTCAATATTTATTGATGTGGTCAAAACCTGCAGACAACAAGGCGTTCATTAGTATTACATGGTGATCTATCTGATACATAATTAGTTAGTCTCACACAAATTATCTTAATTATAATTGATTATATATTGAGCATAATGACATGATACAAAGTTCATAACTCTATTAATCTTAGCTACACTTCGTTCCGCGTTGTCTTATTGCTCCAGATAAGGCAGGAACGAGTGGGCATAATTAGTCCACAATATTTCAGTACTGAGGGGTGTTACGTTTTAAGTGCAGGAAAGTGGCTTTCTTACCGTAGAACTCGGATACCTTCACACTGGTTACTCACCCAAGAGATTATGGTGTATCGAACTGTCACCGCTTACTAGATAATACTGACGTGTTCCTCTCTCTCTCCCTACCCTACCTGACAGACACACTCCCTGACAGTCAAACATACACACCTCCCTCACTCATATACGGTCTGGTTGGAAGGCGCCAAGATCGTCGGCTTTTCCAGCGTCTGTTGTTGTTGTTGTTGTTGTTTTGGTTCTTCCGTTTCGTTTATCTTTTTAAGTATTATCTTTATTGATGATTTTCTTCTTCTATTTGATCCTTTCTTTAATTTTTTACCTTTTTTTTTATTTCCTTCTTTACCTCAATTTCTTCCTGTTTTGTCATTTTTCCCTCGGTTATTATTACTGTATTTCTTTGTTTCTTCTCTCATTTGTTATCCATTTTCTTCGAATTTGTTTTTCTTCTATATCAAATGCCATTGAGATTTGAAAATAATAATAATAATAATAATAATAATAATAATAATAATAATAACAATAATAATGAAGATAATAATAATAATAATAACAATAATAATAATAACAATAATAATGAAGATAATAATAATAATAATAATAATAATAATAACAATAATAATAATAATAATAATAATAATAACAATAATAATGAAGATAATAATAATAATAATAATAACAATAATAATAATAATAATAATAATAATAACAATAATAATGAAGATAATAATAATAATAATAATAATAATAATAATAATAATAATAATAGGGCCCGGATAGTTATGCACTAAAAAACCATGAAATATGCATGCAAATATGCACTAAAAACAGGGGAAATATGCATTTGTATGCACTAAAAATGTCACTTAGAAAGCCAAGAATGCAGGTTATACGGAAACAAAATAGTTAATATAAACTAATGTTAATGTTTATTAAGCAATATACGTAATGTATTTAACATATATATGTGAAAGTGCTTCAAAAAATATATATGAACATGCATTTACATTTACATTACATCTCCCAACACACCAAAAATAAGATTCACAACACACCGTTGCTCAACATCAGTGGTTTCATCAAGTGACACCCACATTTTCTTTCCACAAGCCTTTCTCCTTATGATTTTCATCGTGTCCTTGAACAATTGTGAAACAGTTCTTACGTAATGTTGATTCGTCAGGCACCTTTTTTCCAGTATACTGTTCCAGGAATGACTTTAGGCACTTGTTATTCAGTTTATGCAATGGAATATCCGCTGAAACAAATGCCTTGCACAAATCTGCGTTGAACTGGGAACGATCAGGCCCTGACTTACTGGAACATGCAAGAAGTAGTTGTTGCTCCTTTTGTGCACTATTGGACTTAACAGCTTCGAGTCGGATGTGCTTGCTTGTTTTAAGGTGTTGTTGGACTTGAAATTTCTTGCTCGCTGTCACTGGTGCTTCACAATATTTACAAAACAGTACACTTCCATCAGTAGTAAATGCATCAAATTCCTTTACATATGATCTCAGTACTTCATTTTGGTTTCTTTGTACTTTCGGCATTTTCACGAGCAGCAGAGAGTAGCTCCACACAGCAGCACTGCTCCTGACTGACTAACTCACTAGTCCAATGAGTCATGACCAGGTGTGGAAATGACAGATTAAAGCGACGTGACCTCACCTCACTTCACCTCCCAGTACCACGTGTGCTCATTCAGTGGCAACAAAGAGATACTGCCAGATGAATATTTTAACAAAATATGCATTTATATGCAGTTATCTAGGTAATATGCACTTATCATAGAAATCACGCAAAATATGCATTTGCATATGAAATATGCAAATGCATAACTATCCGGGCCCTAATAATAACAATAATAAAAAAGATAATAATAATAAAGATAATAATAATAATAACAATAATAATGAAGATAATAATAATAATAATAATAATAATAATAATAATAATAATAATAATAAAGATAATAATAATAATAATAATAATAATAATAATAATAATAATAATAACAATAATTATAA
>NW_024724239.1:0-11203 GCF_018991925.1 Homarus americanus | reverse complement strand
CCATTTAACATTACTTTAACATCATTTAACCTTAATTAAACGCCATTTAGCGTTAGTTTAACGCCATCTAACCTTAATTAAACGCCATTTAACGTTAGTTTAACGCCATTTAACGTTAGTTTAACCCCATTTAACGTTAGTTTAACGTCACTTAACGTTAGTTTAATGCAATTTAACGTTAGTTTAACGCCATCTAACCTTAATTTAACGCCATTTACCGTTAGTTTAATGCCATTTCACGTTAGTTTAAAGTTATTTAACCTTAATTAAACTCCATTTAACGTTAGTTTTACGCCATTTTACGTTAGTTTAACGCCATTTATCGTTAGTTTAACGCCATTTTACGTTAGTTTAACGCCAATTAACGTTAGTTAAACGTCATTTAACGTTAATTTAACGCTATTTAACGTTCGTTTAACGCCATTTAACGTTAGTTTAACTTCATTTAACGTTAATTTAACGCTATTTAACGTTAGTTTAACTTCATTTAACGTTAGTTTAACTTCATTTAACGTTAATTTAACGCTATTTAACGTTAGTTTAACTTCATTTAACGTTAGTTTAACTTCATTTAACGTTAATTAAACGCCATTTAACGTCATTTAACCTTAATTAAACGCCATTTAACTTTAGTTTAACGCCATTTAACGTAAGTTTAACGCTATTTATCGTTAGTTTAGCTTCATTTAACGTTAATTTAACGCTATTTAACGTTAGTTTAACTTCATTTAACGTTAGTTTAACTTAATTTAACGTTAATTAAACGCCATTTATCGTTAGTTTAACTTCATTTAACGTTAGTTTAACTTCATTTAACGTTAATTTAACGCTATTTAACGTTAGTTTAACTTCATTTAACTTTAATTTAACGTTAATTAAACGCTATTATCGTTATTGGGTTTAACGCTATTTAACGTTAGTTTAACGCTATTTAACGTTAGTTTAACGTCCATTTAACGTTAGTTTAATGCCATTTAACGATAGTTTAACGCCATTTAACGCTAGTTTAACGCCATTTAACGATAGTTTAACGCCATTTAACGATAGTTTAACGCCATTTAACGATAGTTTAACGCCATTTAACGTTAGTTTAACGCCATTTAACGTTAGTTTAACGTCATTTAACGTTAGTTTAACGCCATTTAACGTTAGTTAAACGCCATTTAACGTTAGTTTAACGTCATTTAACGTTAGTTTAACGCCATTTAACGTTAGTTTAACGCCATTTAACGTTAGTTTAATGCCATTTAACGTTAGTTTAACGCCATTTAACGTTAGTTTAACGCCATTTAACGTTAGTTTAATGCCATTTAACGTTAGTTTAACGTCATTTAACCTTAATTAAACGCCATTTAACGTTAGTTTAACGGCATTTAACGTTAGTTTAACGTCATTTAACGTTAGTTTAACGCCATTTAACATTAGTTTAACGTCATTTAACCTTAATTAAACGCCATTTAGCGTTAGTTTAACGCCATTTAACGTTAGTTAAACGTCATTTAACGTTAATTTAACGCTATTTAACATTAGTTTAACTTCATTTAACGTTAATTAAACGCCATTTAACGTTAGTTTAACGCCATTTAACGTTAGTTTAACGCCATTTAACGTTAGTTTAACGTCATTTAACCCACTTAAAACGCCATTTTAACGTTAGTTTAACGCCATTTAACATTAGTTTAACGATATTTAACCTTAATTAAACGACATTTAACGTTAGTTTAACGGCATTAAACGTTAGTTTAACGCCATTTAACGTTAGTTTAACGGCATTTAACGTTAGTTTAACGCCATTTTACGTTAGTTTAACGCCATTTTACGTTACTTTAACGCCATTTAACGTTAGTTTAACGTCATTTAACCTTAATTAAACGTCATTTAACGTTAGTTTAACCTCATTTAACGTTAGTTTAACGTCATTTAACCTTAGTTTAACGCCATTTACCGTTAGTTTAATGCCATTAACGTTAGTTTAACGTTATTTAACCCACTAAACGCCATTTAACGTTAGTTTAATACACGGCCATTAGCTTTTAATGCCATTTAACGTTAGTTTAATGCCATTAACATTAAATCCTAACGTCATTAAATCTTTACCTTAAAATTATTTAACGTTAGTTTAACGCCATTTAACATTAGCTAACGATATTTAACTCCACTAAACGCCATTTACGTTAGCTTAACGCATTTAATGCCAGTTTAACGCCATTTAACGTTAGTTTAACGCCATTTAACGATAGTTTAACGTTATTTAACGTTAGGTTTAACGCCATATTTAAATGCCATTAGTTTACCATTACGCAGTTTAACGCCATTAACGTTAGTTTAACGTTATTTAACCCAATTAAAATCGCCATTTTACGTTAGTTTAACGCCATTTAACGTTAGTTTAACGCCATTTTACGTTAGTTTACCGCCATTTAACGTTAGTTTAACGCCGTTTAACGTTAGTTTAATGCCATTTAACGATAGTTTAACGCCATTTAACGTTAGTTTAACGCCATTTAACATTAGTTTAACGTCATTTAACCTTAATTAAACGCCATTTAACGTTAGTTTAACGCCATTTAACATTAGTTTAACGATATTTAACCTTAATTAAACGCCATTTAACGTTAGTTAACGCCATTTAAAGGTTAGTTTAACGCCATTTAACGTTAGTTTAACGCCATTTAACGTTAGTTTAACGCCATTTTACGTTACTTTAACGCCATTTAACGTTAGTTTAACGTCATTTAACCTTAATTAAACGCCACTTAACGTTAGTTTAACGCCATTTAACGTTAGTTTAACGCCATTTAACATTACTTTAACATCATTTAACCTTAATTAAACGCCATTTAGCGTTAGTTTAACGCCATCTAACTTTAATTAAACGCCATTTAACGTTAGTTTAACGCCATTTAACGTTAGTTTAACGCCATTTAACTTTAGTTTAACGCCATCTAACCTTAATTTAACTCCATTTACCGTTAGTTTAATGCCATTTCACGTTAGTTTAACGTTATTTAACCTTAATTAAACTCCATTTAACGTTAGTTTAACGCCATTTTACGTTAGTTTAACGCCATTTATCGTTAGATTAACGCCATTTTACGTTAGTTTAACGCCAATTAACGTTAGTTAAATGTCATTTAACGTTAATTTAATGCTATTTAACGTTAGTTTAACGCCATTTAACGTTAGTTTAACTTCATTTAACGTTAATTTAACGCTATTTAACGTTAGTTTAACTTTATTTAACGTTAGTTTAACTTATTTAACGTTAACGCTATTTAACGTTAGTTTAACTTCATTTAACGTTAGTTTAACTTCATTTAACGTTAATTAAACGCCATTTATCGTTAGTTTAACGCCTTTTAACGTTAGTTTAACGCCATTTAACGTTAGTTTAACGTCATTTAACCTTAATTAAACGCCATTTAAATTTAGTTTAACGCCATTTAACGTAAGTTTAACGCCATTTATCGTTAGTTTAGCTTCATTTAACGTTAATTTAACGCTATTTAACGTTAGTTTAACGCCATTTAACGTTAGTTTAACGCCATTTAACGTTAGTTTAACGGCATTTAACGTTAGTTTAACGCCATTTAACGTTAGTTTAACGTTATTTAACGTTAATTAAACGCCATTTAACGTTAGTTTAACGCCATTTAACGTTAGTTTAACGCCATTTAACGTTAGTTTACCGCCATTTAACGTTAGTTTAACGCCATTTAACGTTAGTTTAATGCCATTTCACGATAGTTTAACGCCATTTAACGTTAGTTTAACGCCATTTAACGTTAGTGTAACGCCATTTAACGTTAGTTTAACGTCATTTAACGTTAGTTTAGCTCCATTTAATGTTAGTTTAACGCCATTTAACCTTAATTAAACGCCATTTAACGTTAATTTAACGCCATTTAACGTTAGTTTAACGCCATTTAACATTAATTAAACGTCATTTAACGTTAGTTTAACGTCATTTAACGTTAGTTTAGCTCCATTTAATGTTAGTTTAACGCCATTTAACCATAATTAAACGCCATTTAACGTTAGTTTAACGCCATTTAATGTTAGTTTAACGCCATTTAACGATAGTTTAACGCTATTTAACGTTAGTTTAACGTCATTTAACGTTAGTTTAACGTTATTTAACCTTAATTAAACGCCATTTAACGTTAGTTTAACGCCATTTAACGTTAGTTAAACGTCATTTAACGTTAGTTTAACGTCATTTAACGTTAGTTTAGCGCCATTTAATGTTAGTTTAACGCCATTTAACCTTAGTTTAACGATATTGCTTGTAATTAAACGCCATTTAACGTTGAGTTTAACGGCATTTAACGTTAGTTTAGCGCCATTTAACGTTAGTTTAACGCCATTTAACGTTGGTTTAACGCCATTTAACGTTAGTTTAACGCCATTTAACGTTAGTTTAACGCCATTTAACGTTAGTTTAACGCCATTTACGTTACTTTAACGCCGGTTTTAACGTTAGTTTAACGTCATTTAACCTTAATTAAACGTCATTTTCACGTTGGTTAACGCCGCCATTTAACGTAAGTTTAACGCCATTTATCGTTGGTTGCTTCCATTTTAACGTTAGTTAACCAATTTAACGTTAATTAAACGCCATTTATCTCGTTAGTTTAACGCCATTTAACGTTAGTTTAACTTCATTTTAACGTTAATTTAACGCTATTTAACGTTAGTTTAACTTCATTTAACGTTAGTTTAACGTAATTTAACTTTAATCAAACGCCATTTATCGTTAGTTTAACGCCATTTAACGTTAGTTTAACGTCATTTAACCTTAATTAAACGCCATTTAACTTTAGTTTAACGCCATTTAACGTTAGTTTAACGCCATTTATCGTTAGTTTAACTTCATTTAACGTTAATTTAACGCCATTTAACGTTAATTAAATGCCATATAATGTTAGTTTAACTCATTTAACGTTAGTTTAACGCCATTTAACGTTAGTTTAACGCCATTTAACGTTAGTTTAACGCCATTTAACGTTAGTTTAACGCCATTTAACGTTAGTTTAACGCCATTTAACGTTAGTTTAACGCCATTTAACGTTAGTTTAACGCCATTAAACGTTAGTTTACCGCCATTTAACGTTAGTTTAACGCCATTTATCGTTAGTTTAACTTCATTTAACGTTAATTTAACGCCATTTAACGTTAATTAAAAGCCATATAATGTTAGTTTAACGCCATTTAACGTTAGTTTAACGCCATTTAACGTTAGTTTAACTCCATTTAACGTTAGTTTAACGCCATTTAATGTTAGTTTAACGCCATTTAACGTTAGTTTAACGCCATTTAACGTTATTTTAACGTCATTTTAACGTTAGTTTAACGCCATTTACCGTTGGTTTAACGCCATTTTAACGTTAGTTTAACGTTGGCCCAACATGATGCGCGCCATTTAACGTTAGTTTAACCATTTTAACGTGGTTTAACGCCATTTAACGTTAGTTTAACGCCATTTAACATTAGTTTAACGTCATTTAACCTTAATTAAACGCCATTTTAACGTTGGTTTAACGCCATTTAACATTAGTTTAACGATATTGCTTGTAATTAAGCGCCATTTAACGTTAGTTTAACGGCATTTAACGTTAGTTTAACGCCATTTAACGTTCGGATTTAACGCCGGTTAACATTAGTTTAACGCCATTTAACGTTAGTTTAACGTTATTGTATGAATTAAACGCCGCCATTTAACGTTAGTTTAACGTTATTTAGCATTAATTAAACGCCATTTAACGTTAGTTTAACGCCATTTAACGTTAGTTTAACGCCATTTAACGTTAGTTTATCGCCATTTTACGTTACTTTAACGCCATTTAACGTTAGTTTAACGTCATTTAACCTTAATTAAACGTCATTTCACGTTAGTTTAACGCCATTTAACGTAAGTTTAACGCCATTTATCGTTAGTTTAGCTTCATTTAACGTTAATTTAATGCTATTTAACGTTAGTTTAACTTCATTTAACGTTAGTTTAACTTAATTTAACGTTAATTAAACGCCATTTATCGTTAGTTTAACGCCATTTAACGTTAGTTTAATTCATTTAACGTTAATTTAACGCTATTTAACGTTAGTTTAACTTCATTTAACGTTAGTTTAACTTAATTTAACGTTAATTAAACGCCATTTATCGTTAGTTTAACGCCATTTAACGTTAGTTTAACGCCATTTAACGTTAGTTTAACGTCATTTAACGTAATTAAACGCCATTTAACTTTAGTTTAACGCCATTTAACGTTAGTTTAACGCCATTTATCGTTAGTTTAACTTCATTTAACGTTAATTTAACGCCATTTAACGTTAATTAAATGCCATATAACGTTAGTTTAACGCCATTTAACGTTAGTTTAACGCCATTTAACGTTAGTTTAACGCCATTTAACGTTATTTTAACGCCATTTAACGTTAGTTTAACGGAATTTAACGTTAGTTTAACGCCATTTAACCATTGTTTAACGCCATTTAACGTTAGTTTAACGCCATTAAACGTTAGTTTACCGCCATTTAACGTTAGTTTAACGCCATTTATCGTTAGTTTAATGCCATTTACCGATAGTTTAACGCCATTTAACGTTAGTTTAACGCCATTTAACGTTAGTTTAACGCCATTTAACGTTAGTTTAACGTTATTTAACATTAATTAAACGCCATTTAACGTTAGTTTAACGCCATTTAACATTAGTTTAACGCCATTTAACCTTAATTAAAAGCGCCATTTAACGTTGGTTTAACGCCATTTAACATTAGTTTAACGATATTTAACCTTAATTAAACGCCATTTAATGTTGGTTAACGGCATTTAACGTTAGTTTAACGCCATTTAACGTTAGTTTAACGCCATTAACGTTAGTTTAACGCCATTTAATTGGTTTAACGTTATTTAGCCTTTAAACGCCCATTTAACGTTGGTTAACGCCATTAACGTTAATTTAACGCCAATTAACGTTAGTTTAACGCCATTAACATTAGTTTAACGTCATTAACGTAATTAAACGCCATTTAACATTGGTTTAACGACATTTAACATTAGTTTAACGATATTTAACGTAATTAAACGCCATTTAACGTTAGTTTAACGACATTTAACATTAGTTTAACGATATTTAACCTTAATTAAACGCCATTTAACCTTAGTTTAACGGCATTTAACGTTAGTTTAACGCCATTTACCGTTAGTTTAACGCCATTTAACGTTAGTTTAACGTTATTTAACCTTAATTAAACGCCATTTAACGTTAGTTTAACGCCATTTAACGTTAGTTTACCGCCATTTAACGTTAGTTTAACGTCATTTAACGTTAGTTTAATGCAATTTAACGTTAGTTTAACGCCATCTAACCTTAATTTAACGCCATTTACCGTTAGTTTAATGCCATTTCACGTTAGTTTAACGTTATTTAACCTTAATTAAACTCCATTTAACGTTAGTTTAACGCCATTTTACGTTAGTTTAACGCCATTTATCGTTAGTTTAACGCCATTTTACGTTAGTTTAAAGCCAATTAACGTTAGTTAAACGTCATTTACCGTTAATTTAACGCTATTTAACGTTAGTTTAACGCCATTTAACACGTTAGTTGCTTCATTTAACATTGGTTTAACTTCATTTAACGTTAATTTAACGCTATTTAACGTTAGTTTAACTTCTACATTTAACGTTAGTTAACATTTTAACGTTAATTAAACGCCATTTACCGTTAGTTTAATGCCATTTAACGTTAATTTACTGCCATTTAACGTTAGTTTAGCGTCATTTAACCTTAATTAAACGCCATTTAACGTCTGTTTAACGCCATTTAACGTTAGCTTAACGCCATTTAACGTTTGTTAAACGTCATTTAACGTTAATTTAACGGTATTTAGCGTTAGTTTAACGCCATTTAACGTTAGTTTAACGTCATTTAACGTTAGTTTAACGCCATTTAACGTTAGTTTAACACCATTTAACGCTAGTTTAACGCCATTAACGTTAGTTTAACGCCATTTAACGTTAGTTTAACGTTATTTAACGTTAGTTTAACGTTATTTAACCTTAATTAAACGCCATTTTAACGTTAGTTTAACGCCATTTAACGTTAGTTGCGCCATTAACGTTAGTTTACCGCCATTTAACGTTAGTTTAACGCTGTTAACGTTAGTTTAATGCCATTTAACGATGGTTTAACGCCGTTTAACGTTAGTTTAACGCCATTTAACGTTAGTTTAACGCGTTTAACGTTAGTTTAACGTCATTGCCGTTAGTTTAACGCCATTTACCGTTAGTTTAACGCCATTTAACGTTAGTTTAACGTATTTAACGTAATTAACGCCATTTTAACGTTCGTTTAACGCCATTTAACATTAGTTTAACGCCATTTAACGTTAGTTTAACGTCGTACGCTTATAATTAAACGCCATTTACCGTTAGTTTAACGCCATTTAACATTAGTTTAACGATATTTAACCTTAATTAAACGCCATTTAACGTTAGTTTAACGGCATTTAACGATAGTTTAACGCCATTAAACGTTAGTTTAACGCCATTTAACGTTAGTTTAACGCCATTTAACGTTAGTTTAACGTTATTTAGCCTTAATTAAACGCCATTTAACATTAGTTTAACGCCATTAAACATTAATTTAACGCCAATTAACGTTAGTTTAACGCCATTTAACATTAGTTTAACGTCATTTAACCTTAATTAAACGCCATTTAACGTTAGTTTAACGCCATTTAACATTAGTTTAACGATATTTAACCTTAATTAAACGCCATTTAACGTTAGTTTAACGGCATTTAACGTTAGTTTAACGCCATTTAACGTTAGTTTAACGCCATTTAATGTAAGTTTAACGCCATTTAACGTTAGTTTAACGCCCTTTTACGTTACTTTAACGCCATTTAACGTTAGTTTAACTTAATTTAACGTTAATTAAACGCCATTTATCGTTAGTTTAACGCCATTTAACGTTAGTTTAACGCCATTTAACGTTAGTTTAACGCCATTTAACGTTAGTTTAACGCCATTTAACGTTAGTTTAACGCCATTTAACGTTAGTTTAACCCCATTTAACGTTAGTTAACGCCATTTAACGTTAGTTTAACGCCATTTAACGTTAGTTTAACGCCATTTAACGTTAGTTTAATGCCATTTAACCTTAGTTTAACGGCATTTAACGTTAGTTTAACGCCATTTAACGTTAGTTAACGCCATTTAATGTTAGTTTAACGCCATTTAACGTTAGTTTAACGCCATTTAACGTTAGTTTAACGCCATTTAACGTTAGTTTAACGCCATTTAACGTTAGTTTAACTCCATTTAACGTTAGTTTAACGGCATTTAACGTTGGTTTAACGCCATTTAACGTTGGTTTAACGCCATTTAACGTTAGTTTAACGCCATTAAACGTTAGTTTACCGCCATTTAACGTTAGTTTAACGCCATTTAACGTTAGTTTAATGCCATTTAACGAGAGTTTAACGCCATTTAACGTTAGTTTAATGCCAATTAACGATAGTTTAACGCCATTTTAACGTTAGTTTAACGCCATTTAACGTTAGTTTAACGCCATTTAACGTTGGTTAACGTCATTTAACGTTAGTTTAACGCCCATTTAACGTTAGTTTTACGCCATTTAACATTAGTTTAACGTCATTTAACCTTAATTAAACGCCATTTAACGTTAGTTTAACGCCATTTAACATTAGTTTAACGATATTTAACCTTAATTAAACTCCATTTAACGTTAGTTTAACGGCATTTAACGTTAGTTTAACGGCATTTAACGTTAGTTTAACGGCATTTAACGATAGTTTAACGCCATTTAACGATAGTTTAACGCCATTTAACGTTAGTTTAACGCCATTTAACGTTAGTTTAACGCCATTTAACGTTAGTTTAACGGCATTTAACGTTAGTTTAACGGCATTTAACGTTAGTTTATCGCCATTTAACGTTAGTTTAACGTTATTTAACCTTAATTAAACGCCATTTAACGTTAGTTTAACGCCGTTTAACGTTAGTTTAACGCCGTTTAACGTTAGTTTAACGCCATTTAACGTTAATTTACCGCCATTTAACGTTAGTTTAACGCCATTTAACGTTAGTTTAATGCCATTTAACGATAGTTTAACGCCATTTAACGATAGTTTAACGCCATTTACCGTTAGTTTAACGCCATTTAACATTAGTTTAATGTCATTTAACCTTATTTAAACGCCATTTAACGTTAGTTTAACGCCATTTAACATTAGTTTAACGCCATTTAACGTTAGTTTAACGCCATTTAACATTAGTTTAATGTCATTTTAACCTTAATTAAACGCCATTAACGTTGGTTTAGCCATTTAACATTGATTTAACTTAATTTAATTAAATTAAACGCCATTATCGTTAGTTTAACGCCATTTAGCGTTAGTTTAACGCCATTTAACGTTAGTTTACCGCCATTTAACTGGTTTAACGCCATTTAACGTTAGTTTAATGCCATTTAACGATAGTTTAACGCCATTTAACGTTAGTTTAACGCCATTTAGCGTTAGTTTAACGCCATTTAACGTTAGTTTAAAGCCATTTAACGTTAGTTTAAAGCCATTTAACGTTAGTTTAACGCCATTTAACATTAGTTTAACGTCATTTAACCTTAATTAAACGCCATTTAACGTTAGTTTAACGCCATTTAACGTTAGTTTAACGCCATTTAACCTTAATTAAACGCCATTTAACGTTAGTTTAACGCCATTTAACGTTGGTTTAACGCCATTTAACGTTAGTTTAACGCCATTTTAACGTTAGTTTAACGTTATTTAACCTTAATTAAACGCCGTTTAACGTTAGTTTAACGCCATTTAACATTAGTTTAACGCCATTTAACGTTAGTTTAACGTCAATTAACCTTAATTAAACGCCATTTAACCTTAATTAAACGCCATTTAACGTTAGTTTAACGCCATTTAACGTTAGTTTAACTTTATTTAACCTTAATTAAACCCCATTTAACGTTAGTTTAACGCCATTTAACGTTAGTTTAACGCCATTTAACGTTGGTTTAACGCCATTTAACATTAGTTTAACGTCATTTAACGTTTGTTTAACGCCATTTTACGTTAGTTTAACGCCATTTAACGTTAGTTTAACGTCATTTAACCTTAATTAAACTCCATTTAACGTTAGTTTAACGCCATTTAACGTTAG
>NW_024724238.1:87500-157675 GCF_018991925.1 Homarus americanus | reverse complement strand
AAGGATTTCGTTAATCAAATTTTTGTTCGTTAACTGAACAATTTGTTAACACCACTGTACTACTATAAGTAATAACGAAAAAAATAGCAAATTCTTGGCTTGTTAAGCTATACAATTTAGCATGAAGCCGCACATCCTTCTGAAAGAACCAATGCAACAACTTGCTCTATGGAGAAGTTAATATGTGTGATAAATAGCAGTGAATACAGTAGGCTGTTGGTGAACTTGCACCATTATTTCAGTTTCAACCTACTTGAATCATAACCAAAAAGTATTCACTAATCAATAAAGCAGGTTGAACTGGAAATTAACTACGTATTACAAAATAAAGGAACCTTTAAAAAATAGAAATTAGTACATGACTGGTTTCAAAGCTTTACAT
The DNA here is from genome assembly GCF_018991925.1 of Homarus americanus. Classification (NCBI taxonomy): domain Eukaryota; kingdom Metazoa; phylum Arthropoda; class Malacostraca; order Decapoda; family Nephropidae; genus Homarus; species Homarus americanus. The sequence continues at coordinate 157,293 of NW_024724238.1, read as the reverse complement.
TTGATTACGATATGAACTTTTACCCAAAACCTGGGTAAACATTAACTGTAGGAGTGTAGTGGATTTCTCCCCTACAAACGCTGTTTGTCGCTGCTAGCTGACCCCGCGAATTCCCCAGTGTATGCCTCGTGGTCTGGGTCAACCAGCGCCGCCATACATCACGGAGGTCAACTATCTACCCACGCCTACCTCCACTATAAAAGACCTGACCTCATGGTGACCGCTCTCTTTCTACCTACACCAACCAGCAAGCAACACCTCCTCCTCCTCCGCCGCCGCTGCCTGGCGGCCCTCGCTCCCGCCGGCGAGCATGGCGACCCACAAGCTGTCCTCCTCTGAGCACCCTCACCTACCAGCTCTCTCTACATCACACTTGTAACCATGCTGCCACTTCCCAGCACCAAGCTGCATTGTACACTAGGGTGACAATAGTGCATAGGGGTGAATTTCTAAAATTGATTAAATGGAATGGCCATTGGTCCAATACTGCGTACCCATGAAAAAAGAACACAGGCGAAATCCTGGGTCATTTGGACAATATTTAGAGGTAGCTCAAGTCAATTGAAGTTTTATCCTTTTGGCAAAAAATACGAATATTCATAATATGCCGGTTTATTTTAAAATTTACATATTGAGCAAGTTTATGTGTACACTGTACATATAAATGATTAATTCCTTTTTAAAATGAAACTGCAGTGAACACGCTTACATCAATGGGTGGGAGAGGTGTGGACAACCCATTCATTGTTTTCGCTTTTTGCTTGTAAGGTCCTGTTTTGATGTCCCTGGTTGTGACCGCCTCTGCTCTTCAACAACCTGCAGCAGATGTTGACGCTGGTCTTCACTCTTCGTGATCTTGCTGTTGAATGCCTGTATCAAGGCAATCCCTCTCTCTGCAGTGTCGTTGATGACTCTGAGACCACCCACAACTGCGACGCCAGTTTTGAAGTCTTCATCATCAGACCATGTGTCAGGTTCCTTGGACAAAAAAGAAGTCTTCATTTTGAGACTTTCAAATAGAAAGTTTGATCCTCTAGAAGCAAAGTCTGAGAGCTGCTTTGTGGGAAGGGAAGATGTGGCAGGAAGAGCAGCACGTTTTGGTGAATCCTCGGTCGCCTTCCTCTCAACGATTGCCCGAACTATGTTTGTCTTCATTGTTGCATTAACTTGTGGATCGAAGAGTGCAAGACCCACCAAGCCTTCACTGAGGTACCACAGGTGACGACCGAAGACTGTGAGACATGTTCTTGATATTTTGACGTCGTGGTACTCTGACAGGTCTTGGAGGAGCCGCAAATCATTAGCAGGAGCGGAGGATGGAACGGAGGCCGTGAACCATGCACTGACATACACCTCTAGCACAAAGAATGTGAATCGTTTCAAGCCTAATGTCTCACGAGCAGTTAGTTTAAACTGATTAGCAAAAATCAGGATCTTCATGACATAAATGAGCTTAGCCATCCACCGTGCTCGGTGAAGTGCTCCGGGCCGTCGGAGATTAAACTTGGGTAGAGCTCCATCGAGACACCTGATTGCTAGCTCCAGTACCTCACGGTAATCATCACGTGGCTGCTGCTTCTTGCCCAGATGATGTTTCCAGCAACAGATGAGGTCATCTCGTTTCTCGTACAAACTTGGAGGGAGGTCTGAGAGAGGGCTGTAGTCATCTTGACTGATGTCCTTCCACTTATGCTTGAAGCGAGAGAAGAGAGTATTATCTGGTCCAGAGGAAGGCCCCATGCATTCCACATACGCTTTCTCGGCAACAAGCTCAAGGATGTGGTGACGACACGCGAGATGCAGAAGACGGCGGCCGAGTTTCTGCTCCAGAATGACACATGCCCCCGACAAGTGCCCAGTGTTTGAAGCTGTTGTGTCAAAACTGAGTGCTGAAACATTCTCTGATATTTTCCACTCTTCCAGCGCTGCACTGACTGCTGTAGCAATGGCCTGTCCAGTCCCTGACAATAGTTTTGGGACACCAAGCAGCTTTTCAGTATTGATTCCGGAGACAAGAATGGCGATTCGGTCAACACTCGCTCCTTGTTCATCAGGAATAATTTTTCCATCCCAGTGCACAGTGAGCACTTCACTAGGTTGAAATTTTTCTTTAATTTCGTTGGCAATCCCAGAACGGTGGGTCGCTCGCGAAGTACGCACTGTCTCATAGTTTAAAACTAGTTCCATTGGGTCATGACCTAGACTAGCAGCCGTGGCACTGACGATCCGGAGAGCAGAGCGGTGACTGATCCCAGTGCGGTCCAATGTACTTGACAATTCAGGGGTGATAACTTTGAGAGTAGCACGTTTACGATTGGAAGAAGATACCACTGGTGATATCGCTAGGGAACTTGTAGATGATGACGAGCTTGATTGTGATTCTGTTTCAGACGAAGAACCCAACTCATCATATTCAAGAGCAGAACTGGCTTGATTCTGTTGTAGAGATTGCTTACTCTTGCTTTCTTCCCGACGCTTGATGGAACAAGCAATCTTTTTGTCTACTCCTGCCATTACACCTCTTCTCCCTTTTTCTCGTTGCGCTGCCAGGAATGCTCGGTCTTCTTTGATGGTCAAGAGCTGCATTGCCTTGGGGTGGGCAACATCGAAGAGGTCCTCTAACTCATCACAAAAAGTTTCCTCTTTCTTACGTTGTGTGTCTGTAGTGCGAGTGCAGTTTTTCTTAAGTCCCTTCCACATTAAAAAAAGATCCACTACCTTTCGTCCAATACTCTTCTCAGTTATGGTAGGAATCCGTGCTTTATTCCAGAAACTAATAACCGATGCTGCAACTTCACTCGCAGAATCATTCACTGTTTTCTTATGTTCATTGTGACCGTGGAAAAACAGACGTAGAACATCTCCTCTTGAAGGAAGTTGTGCACCCGTGATTTCGGTTATGTGTTGACCAATGAGCCAAACTTCAGTTTTTGAACGTGTACTCTCCATTGAACCTGAAACAAACAAAAACATTTATGTAACTTATGTTGTTACTGTTATGCAAACAACAGCACCCATAAAGCATACGGCATGCAAGATCACTTGTATAAAGTTTTTAAAGTGTTATATACCTAAATTGATGCATTGATTTTAGACAAAGACAATGGTACTAACCGTAATACTGCAACAAGAGCGACGCACACACACCCACCGTCACGTCTCACACACAACTGATGCTACTGTACCAGTCAGACACTGGCACACAACCTCTTCCCCCTACCCTGACTGACACCCGCCTCTCCCTCCCCTCTGCATTGCCAATAGCTGCACCAGCCAAAATACTCATTACTCATTTTTAGAAAAAATTTTAGGAACAACTTTAGTTTGAATTTGCATTCTACATATACCTGCAAAGTTTCATAGTAATCGGTTCATAAATAAAGAAATTAGAAAAAATCAATAATAATTTCAGTAGTGTTAACTTCAAATGGCTTGAGCCACCTCTAAATATTGTCCAAATGACCCAGGATTTCGCCTGTGTTCTTTTTCATGGGTACGCAGTATTGGACAAATGGCCATCTAAAAATAAAAACTTTCACTTTTTATTGTCACCCTATTGTACACCCAATACAACATGTATACAGAGAGCACATTGTGAGTTTCCTTTCTCCATCCCATCCTGAGTCTGAACCAAACACATCATACCCCACAGGAGCACTGCAACACATGTTATTAGTTAACAAGTGTGTGTCTTTCACTTAACTGTGATTTTAACTCACTTATGGAGAGCTAAATATTCCTGTTAAATTTTCATGACTAGTATAGGCTACGAGTGAAAGTTACACAATTATTTAACATGCCTTGTCTTCTTTCATAACAATCACTCAAAAGAAAATTTATACTAAGTGTTTGATGACTTTTCAACTACACTATTATCACATTTACCAAAAGTAAAGGACTTGTAGAAGTAAACAACTACACATACCCTAAACACAGCATCATGGGGTAGGATTTTTTGACTGCACAGCCTTTGCAACAGTTTGCAGTGCAGATGCAATGCACTCATTGTTAGCTACAAGTTTAATCATGTTTGATGAAATTTTGTCAGTATTGGTTGCAACTTCCTGAACAGAATTAACAAGCTCTACCAAACTGTCCCTTAGTTGTGACTGAACATGAAGCACCTCTGGAATAAGCTTGGCATCTTTTAGGGCAGAAGGGGTTCGTGACCTGCTGCCACTTCTGCTCCTACTATGACTTGTACTTGGTATTGGAGATGAACCAGGTTCTTCAGTGTGATCACCAGTTACAGTTGATCTAGTCTGGTTATCATCAGCTGTGGCAGAAGGGGTATGAGATCTACTTCACTATTCCGTGGTAGCAGCAAGAGGTTTATGAGTCTTGCTTGAGCTACATCTTTCTACAACATATGTTCTGGATGATGAAGATTCTTGAATGTTTTAATGTGATGAAATTTCAGGTTCTGAAAGCACAATGGGTACTGTTATGTCATATTCCTGTATATCCTCAGTTAGCACGATGGTTAAAGAATCCTCTTTCTCTTGAACGGGCCTAAACATAGATTCCTCTCTTGAATGAAGAGCCGTAAACCTAGCTCCTGAGGGTCTGGGGGTTTGTTCTCTTTCTTCTGGAAATAAATTTATAATAGATTTGATTGAAGTCTATGTTTAGGATATGCTCAAAATCTTATACAGTGTAATTAAAAATATATAAAAGTTTTTAGAAAAAAATTGGTCTGAAAAATAGTGTTGACCATCTAAAAGTAATTGTATAAAATAATTTTAATTGTAAATATCAACTAAATTAAACTAGGTTATAATATTACAAATTGATTTTATTATAATATACTGCATTTAGTTCCAGGCAATAAATTTCTTATAATACAGTATTTTCACTTCTCAATTTTTTCAATTACAATACGAGTTATAACAACATTTAATGTTTTACTTAGGGAAGCAATAAGCCACCTAGAATTTTAACCATCTTACTAATGTTGTTTATAATTAAAAAATATACAAAAATCAGTATACTGTATTTCAAAAGTAAGATAAAAGTAAAAATAAAGCACCAAAAGTATTTTTTTAAATAAAAACAAGGACAGAAAAGAACAAAATATATCAGAGGGTTGGAAAAGTATGTTGAGTGAATTACCATCAATAAGTTCTTCATTTTCTAAAATCCCTGGAATCTCCTGTATAGAGGCTGGATCTAAGAGCTGAAGAACTGCTTCTTCAATTGCAGTGTATGTATTTTCAATTTGGGGGCCGCCTCCTTCAAGAGAGAAAAAAAACAATACAAACTATCTTACTGTGAGCTGTGGTTACATACACTGCACGCTACTATGTTACATTTGGTAGGAATCATACAGTTAGAAAGGAATCTATTAAAATAATTCAAAACATTATAACCTGACCTATCATTGTAGCTGTAGCCTCCAAAATTCTCCTCTATCTATATCAGAAGTAAATTAGATTTACTGTAACAAACAATATAGGGTTGTAAACTCATAAGACAGAACATCATTGCCTTTAAGCCTAACAAAGTAAGATTTGCATACAGTTGTACCCCACTTAACGCGGTCAATAAAACCCAGAGGGTACCGTGTTAAGTGAAAACCGCGTTAAGTGAACAACAGAACATATGGGATTAATTCCAATAGAAACCGGCCCGACCCCCAAACTCCACTTTTTGACGACACATAACTACAGTATGTTGTAGTAAAAATTTTATCTTAACTTTATGATGGTATGAAAAAACAAGTAATATAGAAGAGGTTAGGTTAGGAAAAATAAAGGTTAACATAGGAAAAATAAAGGTTAGGTTAGAGAAACTAAAAGTTAGGTGGAACACTTACGGTAGTAGAAGAGATGGGTTGGCGTACGGGCATGGAGGCTGGTTCCGAGGCAGAGGGCAGGCTACTGGCCCTCAGGTGAGTCACTATCACTGTCACCCACAGTTGTTATGGTCTCCCTGACAAATCCCTCAAAGTCATCTTCACTGTCTCTACCTCTGTCACTATCACTGGCTTGGGCTGGCTGTGGTGGGTTGCGGGTGAAGAACTCGGTTATGCTTTTTTGACGGCTGGTGTTTATGTTGTCTTGATACACCGTGATGTACGGCTCCATAGCCTGCACCAGCCGGGTATGGAAGACTTCATAGCGGTCATCGTCATTGTCGCGGGAAAGGACGGACTTCATTTTCTCTGCACACTATGGCACACTTAATATCACTATGACTTAAACTGTGTTCTTCGGAGAATGACGCACCTTCTTCCTCCTCTTCACTGACGTGATCTTCTTCCAACATCTCGTCGGCAGTCACTTCAGGATCTCTGATCACCTCCAGGATGTCTTTGTTGGTGGTCTCGGAGAAGCTTTCAGCTGTAATATTGAGCGCAGCTTCTCTGGCAAGGTCCACTGCTACTGCAACAGTCTCAACCTCACCAGTCACAGGTTCACTCCTCTTCTCAGCTGGTATGCCATGCAACACATGTCTCCATGGGTGATGATTCGTAGCAATAGTCAGCAGATCCCATGCCTCCACCAAGAAGTCTACAGCTTGTTTGACGTTAAACTTCTTCCAAAATTGTTTGACGAGAAGTTCTTGAGTCACCACCTCTTGTTCCTTGTCCTCGTCGCTTTTGCTCTCGCTGTCGGTGTCACCCAGCATACGCAACTCATCCTTGGTGTTGGTAGAGTCGTTCAGGAGCTTGAACTTCTTTGCAGAGTACGCAGCTTTCACATTGCAAATCAACTCCTGGTCCATTGGCTGGATTAATGACGTAGTGTTGGGAGGAAGGAAGACCACTTTTAGGTTGGGGTGACGATCCATAAGTAGGGGCAGTGTCCAGGTGCGTTGTCAAGGAGCAACAAAATATTGAATGGAACATTCTGTTGCTCGCAGAATTTCTTCACGTCAGGAACAAAACAGTTGTCAAACCAGAAGAGGGACAGAAGAGGACATCCACGCCTTTACGCAGTAGCCAGTGGACATTAAGCTTGTTCATGTCCATATTCTTGTAGGCGTGTAGTATGGGGGCTGTGTGAATCACCGATAACTTTGGTTTACAGGTACCGGAGGCATTGGTGGTAAACAGGACGGTGATGCTGCTCTTCTGCAACTTCCGACCCCTTACCTTGCTGGGGGGGGGGGGGGCATACACCGCCCACCTCCAAAACCCTCAACTGGGTGGGCTCCCTGCTCGCTTGTGTTCCCCCACCCACAACTTCGTGGACCCCTCCTTTTGATATTCCTGGATCCACCCCTGGAAGTATAAATTATTTTACAAGGTATTGTACTGTACATAAACAATGGCTGTAACTCTATCCTGTGACATTGGAGACTGTAAGGGGAAAAAGTGCAGGATATTTACTTATTTCATTAGTAATTTACTTTGCCAAGCCCTTTCACCTCTTGCATTGAAACAGTTTATTTATCCAGGAGAACACAGATACAGAGTGGATAATAATAACAATATTAACATGGCTGAGCCAGTTGAGAACCTGAGCTCTCTTTGAGGTACCTGATATATACTATACTGTACATTTATCTCAAGGAAGTATTATGTAACATTTAGTATCATCTGGACTAGTACAATAGCATGGTGTCTGATTAAGGAGCATGTTTTACGGGTATTGTGAAAAACATTCATGACTCCTGAGATCTAGAGAAAGTACTGATAAAACACAGCAGAGCACCCGCGATTTGATGGGTCATGAGTGATTTTCTCGGGTTTCTTGTAAATGCCGGCCTCCTTGGCAGGCTAGTAGTTACACCTTTCGGGTTATTGGACAGTTAGGATTGTAGTAGTTGTGGGTCATCCCAGACGGGCTATGATTGATCCATGTGTGTAGTTAATATTTCTTAATATGTTTTATACCATTTTCTCAGTGACTGATATCTTGTTGAGTGTAGTTAATATTCCTTAATATGTGGATACTATTGTTTCCTAATGTGTGTGTGTCACTAAGGGATGTGAGATAACGAAGAACTGTTTTCAGATGAGCTCCTCATTCTGATGTAAGTAGCAATGTTACCTTAGTAGTGCTCATAAGCCATTTAATATTTCTACTATTTTATATCATGTATAACCTTTGTTCCCAAGTGTAGTGTTTTAAGCCAGGTTAAGAGGTGCGCAAATGTTGGTGTACCATTATTGATTGTGATTGTAGTGTTGGAGGGAATAGGAGTGTCAAATTTTACAGTGCGTCTCATTCACCCCAATCAAAGGTGCTATCCTTCCACGGGTCACGGAGAATATTTTATAAATTAATTCTGTTTGTGCTGGTTCGGGTTTTTCTCAAAAGGGGCGCTTCCACTGCATTACCATCCACCATAATCAAAACCCCAAGTGAGAGATTTCCGAGCGGTTACATACATATGTAGAACAAAGTCTAGGAATGCCTTTGTTGTCCTTGTGTAGCGGTGGTAGCGATCCCTGCTCACATGCAGAGATCCAGGTTCGATTCCCGACCAGTGAGGTATTATACGGATGTGAGCGTGCCATATGGACTGTGTATAGTTGAGGGTGATGGCCATATAGTTGGGGGTGACGACCATACAGAAGTTGGGGGTGACGACCATACAGTTGAGGGTGACGACCATACGGTTGGGGGTGACGACCATACGGTTGAGGGTGACGACCATACAGATGGGGAATTTGACGACCATGTACGGTTGGGTGGTGACGACCATACAGTTGGGGGTGACGACCATACAGTTGGAATTGACCATACGGTTGGGGGTGATGACCATACAGTTGAGGGTGACGACCATGCAAGTTAGGTGATGACCTACGGTTGGGGGTGATGACCACTTAGAGTTCAGGTGGTGACGACCACGGTTGAGGTGACGACCATACGGTTGAGGTGATGACCATACGGTTGGGGTGAAGACCATACAGTTGGTGGTGACGACCATACAGGTGGGGTGACGACCGCTTTTAGTTGGGGGTGAACTGACCATACAGTTGAGTTGACAAACCACATACGGTTAGGGGTGACGACCATACAGTTGAGAATTGATGACCATACAGTTGGGGTGAAGACCATACAGTTGGTGGTGACGACCATACAATTGGGGTGACGACCATACAGTTGAGGTGACGACCCTACAGTTGAGGTGACGACCGCCACAGTTGGGGGTGACGACCATACAGTTGTAGGCGGTGACGACCGCCACAGTTGATTGAGCGACCATACGGTTGAGCGTGCGACGACCATACAGTTGGGGAGTGGTGACGACCATACAGTTGAGGGGTGACGACCATACAGTTGAGGTGAGCGACCATACAGTTTAGGGTGAGCAGTGACCATACGGTTAGGTGACGACCATACAGTTTTAGGTGACGACCATGCAGTTGGGGTAACGACCATACAGTTGAAGGGTGACGACCATACGGTTAGGGGTGACGACCATACAGTTAGGGTGACGTCCATACAAGATTGGGGGGTGATGACCGCACAGTTGGGGGTGATGACCATACGGTTGAGGGTGACCATACGGTTGAGGGGTGACGACCATACGGTTGGGGTGACGACCCATACGGATTGAGGGTGACGACCATACGGTTGGGGTGACGACCATACAGTTGAGGGTAACGACCCTACGGTTGGGGGTGACGACCATACAGTTGAGGGTGACGACCATACGGTTGAGGTGACGACCATATACGGTTGTGGTGACGACCATACGGTTGGGATGACCATACAGTTTTGGGGGTGACGACCATACACGGTTGGGGGTGACGACCATACAGTTGAGAGTGACGACCGCGCCCCACAGTTGGCGGGTGACGACCATACGGTGGGGTGACGACCATACAGTTGGGGGTGACGACCATACAGTTAGGGGCGTCCTTCTGGTTGAGGGTGATGACCATACAGTTGAGGGGTGACGACCATACAGTTGGGGGTGACGACCCGTACGGTTAGGGGTGACGACCATACAGTTGGGGTGACGACCATACAGTTGGTGATGACCGCCTGGTTAGAGGTGACGACCATACAGTTGGGGGTGACGACCATACGGTTGGTGATAAAAGACCCTTTGGTTAGGGTGACGACCATACGGTTGGGGGTAACGACCGCCATACAGTTGAGGTGGCATTATACAGTTGGTGACGGCCATACAGTTGGGGGTGATGACCACTTTGGTTGGGGAATTTGATGGCCATATAGTTGAGGGGTGACGACCCTTACAGTTGAGGTGACGACCATACAGTTGAGGTGACCAGCCCACAGTTGAGGGTGACGACCATACAGTTGAGGGTGACGACCATACAGTTGGGGTGACGACCATACAGTTGAGGTGACGACCATACAGTTGGTGACAACCATACAGTTGGGGGTGACCTTTTGATTGAGGTGACGACCGCCACGGTTGAGAGTGACGACCATACGGTTGAGGGTGACGACCATACAGTTGAGGGTGACGACCACCATACAGTTGAGGTGACGACCATACAGTTGAGGGTGACGACCATACGGTAGTTAGAATTGACGACCATACAGTTGAGGTGACGACCATACGGTTGGGGGTGATGACCATACCGTTTAATTGGTGACGACCATACAGTTGGGGGTGACGACCACCATACAGTTGAGGTGAACGCGACCATACAGTTGGGGGAGTGACGACCATACACAGTTGGGGTGAGCGACCATACAGTTAGGGTGACGACCATACGGTTGGGGTGACAGCCATACAGTTGGGCGGTGACGACCATACAGTTAGAATTGACGACCATACAGTTGGGGTGACGACCATACGGTTGGTGATGACCGCCACAGTTGGTGGTGATGACCCTTCGGTTGAAGTGCGGCGATATACAGGTTGAGGTGACGACCGCACGGTTGAGGTGACGACCATACACAGTTGAGGTGACGACCGCCACAGTTGGGGAGTGACGACCATACAGTTGGGGGTGACGACCCATGCAGTTGGGGGTGACGACCATACAGTTGGAGTGATGACCATACGGTTGGTGGTGACGACCATACAGTTGGGTGACGACCATACAGTTGAAATTTGACGACCATACAGTTGGGGGAGTGACGACCATACACAGTTGGGGTGACGACCATACGGTTGAGGTGACGATACGGTTGGGGCGGTGACGACCCATACGGTTGGGGGTGTTGACGACCATACAGTTGGGGGTGACGACCATACAGTTGGGGGGTGACGACCATACAGTTGGGCGTGACGGCACTGATTTGAGGGTGACGACCACGGTTGGGGGTGACGACCATACGGTTGAGGGGTGACAGCCGCGGTTGGTGGTGACGACCATACAGTTGGGGGTCGGCGACCGTAATATACAGTTGAGGGTGACGACCATACAGTTGGGGAGTGACGACCGTGGTTTGGGGCGACCATACAGTTGGGAATTGTTGACCATGCAGTTTGGGCGGTGAGCGAACATATACAGTTGGGGGTGACAGCCACCATACAGTTGGGAGGTGACGACCATACAGTTGGAGGTGAGCGACTATACAGTTGGGCAGTGACAGCCTATACAGTTGAGGTGACGGCCATACCCAGTTGAGGTGACGACCATACAGTTGAGGTGAAGACCATACAGTTGAGGGTGACGACCATACAGTTGGGGTGATGACCATACTGTTGGGGTGACGACCATACAGTTGGGGTGACGACCGCCTGGTTGGGGGTGACGACCATACAGTTGGGGTGACGACCGCACAGTTGGTGGTGACGACCACCATACAGTTAGGGGTGACGACCGCCCACAGTTGAGGGTGACGACCATACAGTTGGTGACGACCGCTGTTGAGGTGACGACCATACAGTTGAGGTGACGACACCTGGTTGATTGACGACCATACAGTTGGGGTGACGACCATACAGTTGGGGTGACGACACTGGTTGGTGGTGACGACCATACAGTTAGGGTGACGACCATACAGTTAAATTGACGACCATACGGTTAGGGGTGACGACCATACAGTTGGTGAGCGACCATACGGTTGGGTGACGACCATACGGTTAGGGGTGACGACCATACGGTTGGGGATGACGACCATACAGTTGGGGGTGACGACCATACAGTTGGGGTGACGACCATACAGTTGAGGTGAGAACCATACAGTTGGGGTGATGACCATACAGTTGGGGGTGATGACCATACAGTTGGTGGTAACGACCATACAGTTGAGGTGACGACCACCATACAGTTGGTGGTAACGACCATACGGTTGAGGTGACGACCATACAGTTGAGGGTGACGACCATACAGGTTGAGGTGACGACCATACGGTTGGAGGTGACGATTCGCCACAGTTGGTGACGACCATACAGTTGAGGTGATGACCATACAGTTGGGGTGACGACCATACAGTTGGTGACGTCCATACGGTTGGGGGTGGCGACCATACGGTTGGGGAGCGACCATACAGTTGAGGTGACGACCATACGAAGTTGAGGGGTGACGACCATGCAGTTGAGGTGACGACCATACAGTTGAGGGGTGACGAACATACAGTTGGGGTGACGACCATGTACAGTTGAGGGTGACGACCATACAGTTGAGGTGACGACCATACAGTTGAGGGTGACGTCCATACAGTTGAGGTGGCGACCGCTTACAGTTGGTAGTAACGACCATACAGTTGGGGTGACGTCCATACAGTTGAGGGTGACGACCATACAGTTGAGGTGTGAACATACGGTTGAGGTGACGACCATACAGTTGAGGTGTGACGACCGCGCCGCAGTTGAGGTGACGACCATACAGTTGAGGTGACGTCCATACAGTTAGGGGGTGGCGACCATACAGTTAATTAGTGGCACGACCATACAGTTAGGGGTGACGTCCATACGGTTGAGGGTGACGACCGCGCCACAGTTGGTGACGTCCATACCGTTGGGGGGTGGTGACCGCCACGGTTGGGGGTGACGACCATACAGTTGAGGTGACGACCGCCTACGGTTGGTGGTAACGACCATACAGTTGAGGTGACGACCATACAGTTGAGGGTGACGTCCGCTTACAGTTGGTGACAACCGCCACATTGGTGACGACCATACAGTTGAAATTGGCGACTATACGGTTGGGGGTGACGACCATACGGTTGAGGTGACGTCCATACGGTTGAGGTGACGACCATACAGTTGAGATAACGACGTCCGCCACAGTTGGGACCACGGTTAAGGTGGCGACTTCGCAGTTGGTGGTAACGACCATACGGTTGGGGGTGGCGACCATACGGTTTGGGGGTGGCGACCATACGGTTGGGGGTGGCGACCATACGGTTGGGGGTGACGACCATGGTTGAGGAGTTGACGACCATACAGTTGAGGTGACGTCCATACAGTTGAGGTGACAGTTGGGGTGACGACCATACGGTTGAGGGTGACGACCATGCAGTTGAGGAAGCGACCATACGGTTGAGGGGCGATCCGCACGGTTGGGGTGACGACCATACAGTTGGTGGTAACGACCATACAGTTGAGGTGACGACCACCATACAGTTGAAGTGATCATTACAGTTGAGGTGACGACCATACAGTTGGGGGTGACGACCATACAGTTGAGGTGGCGACTATACAGTTGGGGGTGACGACCATACAGTTGAGGTGACGACCATACAGTTGAGGGGTGACGTCCATACGGTTGGGGGGTGACGACCATACAGTTGAGGTGACGTCCATACGGTTAGGGGTGGCGACTATACGGTTGGGGTGGCGACCATACAGTTGGGGGTGGCGACCATACAGTTAGGTGGCGACCATACGGTTAGTGTAACGACCATACAGTTGGGGGTGGCGACCATACAGTTGAGGGTGACGACCATACAGTTGAGGTAAGCGACCATACAGTTGAGGGTGGCAGCCGCCTGGTTAAGGGGGTGACGACCATACAGTTGAGGTGACGTCCATACAGTTGGAATTAGCGACCGCCGGATTGGGGTGACGACCATACGGTTAGGTGACGACCATACGGTTAGAACGAACGACCATACAGTTGGGGTTGATGACCATACGGTTGAGTGTTAACGACCATACGGTTGGTGGTAACGACCCTTTGGTGGGGTGACGACCACACAGTTGAGGTGACAGCCATACAGTTGGTGTTGACCATACGAAGTTGGTGGTGGCGACGCGCCACAGTTAGGTGACGACCATACAGTTGGTGACGACCATGGTTGAGAATTGACGACCATACACAGTTGAGGTGACTGACCATACAGTTGGGGGTGACGACCATACGGTTGGTGACGACCATACAGTTGAGGTGACGTCCATACGGTTAGGTGACGACCGCCTGGTTGGGGTGACGACCATACAGTTGAGGGGTGACGACCTACGCCACGGTTGGGGGTGGCGACCATACCGATTAGTGGTGACGACCATACAGTTGAGGGTGACGACCATACAGTTGGAATTGGCGACCATACAGTTAGAGTGGCGACCGCGCCAGTTGGGGTGACGACCATACGAATTGAGGTTGACGACCATACAGTTGAGGTGACGTCCATACGGTTGGAGTGGCGACCATACGGTTGAAATTGGCGACCACAGTTGGGAATTGGCGACCGCCGGTTGATGGGTGACGACCATACGGTTGGGGAATTGGCGACCATACGGTTAGGGGGTGGCGACCATACGGTTGGGGGTGGCGACCATACAGTGGGGTGACGACCATACGGTTGAGGTGACGACCATACAGTTGAAGTGACGACCATACGGTTGGGGGGTGATGACCCTTGGGTTGGGGGTGACGACCATACAGTTGGGGTGACGACCATACAGGTGGTGACGACCATACGTTCGGGTGACGACCATACGGTTGGGGGTGACGACCATACAGTTGGGGTGATGACCATACAGTTGGGGGTGACGACCATGTAGTTGGGGGTGACGACCGCACGGTTAGGGAGTGACGACCATACGGTTGGGGTGATGACCATACAGTTGAGGTGACGACCATACCGGTTAGGGGTGACGACCATACGGTTGGGTGACTGACCATACGGTTAGTGGTAACGACCATACGGTTGAGGTGACAGCCATACAGTTGGGGGTGACGACCATACAGTTGGGGGTGACGACCATACGGTTAGGGGTGACGACCATACAGTTGAGGTGACGACCATACAGGTGAGGAGGCTGACGACCATACGGTTGGGGGTGACGACCATGCAGTTGGGGAGTGACGACCATACAGTTACAGGAGTGACGTCCTTTGGTTAGGTGACGACCATACAGTTGAGGTGACGACCATACAGTTGGTGGTAACGACCGCCTGATTGAAATTGGTGACCCGCACGGTTGGGGTGACGACCATACGGTTGGGAGTGACGACCCATACGGTTGGGGTGACGACCATACGGTTAGAGTGACGACCATACGATTTGAGGTGGTGACCACCACGGTTAGGGGGTGACGACTATACAGTTGGGGGTGACGACCATACGGTTGGTGGTAACGACCATGCAGTTGAGGTGGTGACCATACGAGTTGGGGTGAGCGACCATACAGTTGGGGGGTGAGCGACCATACGGTTGGGGAGTGACGACCATACAGTTGGGGTGACGACCATACAATGATTGAGTGACGTCCATACGGTTAGGGAATTTGACGACCATATACAGATTGAGGAGTGACGACCATACAGTTAGGGGTGACGACCTGCAGGTGAGGGTGACGACCATACAGTTGGGGTGACGACCATGCAGTTGAGGGTTGACATCAATCAGTTAGGGTGACGACTCTGTGTTCGTCTGATCCCCAAAATGTTCACTTACTACTGAAATTATATACTGAAACACTTGTTGTATCTTAAAAGTAGGTTCTCTTCTTCTCGTACGGGAGATACTATACAGAGGGACCCAGAAGCTCACTTCCGCACCACAGGACGACTGTCTTCCTCTCTCTATGTATTACTGCATTCTTTAGGATTGTACCAGATGCCAGCATTCACAAGCTAAATACATACAATGTAAAAATGATGGTTTATAGCCATAACATGGTGCACAATAAATGGGAATATTACATAGAAGATTATTACATGTTCTGTAATGCTTTACTATCCTAATTAATGGAAGTAATATAAAAGAATATTATAATAATACATGAAGGTACTACTTTGTGTCCGCTATCATACACCTCCTCCCCCTATCGTCATAGTTTCATCTTGGCCGGACCTTTTGTTTCTACAGTCTCTCGGACCTGCGGAGTACTGGGGCAGAAACACAAGGCGGGGATGGATTTACTGTAAAGACATCAACATTAGGGGACTCAACTGGGGAAGGGTCAACACTAGGCAGCTCCACAGGTCGGAGGAAACGACAGTTCCTCCACCATACTCTACCACTAGGAAGACGCACTTGGTAGTCCCTGGACCGGCCAATACCCATGACAACCCCAACCTTGTCCCAGCGGTGAGATACCGGATCTTGAATCCTGACCTGCTGGCCGATACTCAACCTGGGAAGGGGGCGGGCATGACAGTCATACCGAGCAGCGACATCTGTGGCTCGTTCTGCTGCACGGCGCTCACATTCTTCAGTCTTGGCTTGCCGTTCTTGAGAAAAAGACTTCGGGTGGGCAGGAACACAAGACCTGAGATGATGTCCATATAGAACCTGGGCTGGGGAGCGTCCGGTGAAGTTCGGGGTGTTGCGTAACTCTAACAAACCTCAATCGAAGTCCTCGCAGTCGATATTTCCTGAGGGTGACACCTTAAGGATCAGGTGTTTCACAGTCTTGACTGCGGCTTCAGCGTGTCCAATCGCCTGGGGGTAGTGGGGCGAGGTCACGACATGACGGACTCCCAACGGTCCATGAAGTCCCGAAACTCGTGGCTGGTGAACTGGGGTCCTCCATCAGTCCTGAGGCGGAGGGGAACACCAACTTCTCTGAAGTAATGTCTGAAATTCCAGATGGTGGCAGTAGCCGTTGTATCACTACCACAGGGGACGACAACAGGCCATCCAGACAATCGGTCGGCAATGACGAGGAAGGACTTCCCTGCCACTGCAAAGAAGTCGGCCGACACAGACTCGAAGGGTCGTGAAGGGTTATCGTCGCGCATTAAAGGTTCCTGTTGCTGGCTGGGTTGCAGAATCTGGCACGGCTCACAGGCATGGACGGTACTTGCAATGTCCGCGTCGATTCCGGGCGAAAATACAGTCTGCTTCGCCCGTCGCTTGGTGGCCTCCACTCCTCGATGGCTGTCGTGAAGGCGGGTCAAGGTACGGCGGCGTAGGGCAGCAGGAATGACTACTCGTGGACCATACAAGATGAAGTCTCCGTCACAATAGAGGTCCTCGCTTATCTTCCAGTACGGGAGTAGCGATTCATGAAGGTCGTATCGGTTAGATGGAAATCCCTGGGACACACAGTCGACGAGCCGGATGTAGGAAGGGTCGGCCCGGGCTGCGGTGCAGAGATCTTCAAGGGTCTTGTCTGCATCCGGTGCTGTAGACTCTTCTGATGTGAAGACGGCCTTCAATGAAACTACGGACTTGAGGGATGCAGCAGCTGTAGAACACAACAACTCGTCCTCTGGGGTGGGGAGACTGACAGGGGCGCGGGACAGGGCATCCGGGATGCACAACAGCTTACCCGCACGCCACACAGCCGTGAAGAGATAAGGCGAGAGCTTCTCTTTCAGACGTTGAAGGCGAGGATTCCCTACAGCATCCAAAGAGTAGTGATTGATAATAGGTATAAGAGGGAGATGATCCGTGAAGAGGGTGAAGTGCTGAAGTCCTATCAGGTAGAAGCGGCACTTCGCCATCGCCCAGACAACAGCCAACATCTCCAGCTCAATCGTGGCATATCGGGTCTCGGCGTCCGTCAGGAACCGGGATCCACACTGAATTAAGCGGAGTTGTCCACCGCTATAGTCCTGCAGAAGGGCGTAACCAACGCCGTAGAGTCTGGAGGCGTCAGTCTGGAGGACGGTGGGTAGGGCTGGGTCGTAACAGGCGAGGACAGGTGGACTTAAGAGGGCCTGCTTGACTTGCTGGAAGGCCTCTTGATGATCTGGGGTCCACAGGAATGTCCTCCTGGTGCTCAGCAGGGGGCGCAACGGCTGGGCTGCGGCGGAGATGTCAGGTGTGAATTCAGCCAGCTGATTGACCAGACCCAAAAAAGAACGGAGGTCTGTCAGGTTGGCAGGGGTTGGAAAATCCCTGATTCCACTTAATTTCTCCGGGTCAGCTGCGATACCTGATGCTGAGAGAGTGTTCCCACAGAAGTTCACTGATGGAGCGGCGACTACAAACTTGTCAGCGTTGAGGGTAATCCCGTACTTGCGACATCTGGTGAGAACTTCATATATTCGGGAGAGGTGGGTACAGTAGTCTTCGTCATGGAGTAAGATATCATCAACCACTTTGACACAATTCGTGACTCCTTGAAGGGCCGCGTCACCACGTTGACAGAATGCATCGCCCGTAGCGGCAAATCCCATGGGGCCTCTGCAATACTGATATCTTCCATATGGTGTGATGAATGTGGTCAAATGTTGGTCTTCTTCGGCCAACTCGATCTGCCAATAACCACATAAGGCGTCCATAGTTGTAAAAAACTTCGCCTTCGGGTCCACATTTCGAACAGCTGCGAAGGGTGTGGGTGAAGGGTGGGCTGGACGGGAAACTTGCTGGTTAAGTTTTGACACATCGGTGGTGATCCGTACTCCACCACGAGGTTTGGCGACGGGGACGAGAGGGTGGCACCAAGGTGAAGGTTCGTCTCCGGCCGGCTTGATGATTCCCTGAGCAGCCATGGAGTCAAGCTCTTGTCTAACTAGCTCCTTGTAGGCGTGAGGAATCAAACGAGGGGTGTGGATGGCAAAAGGTGTGGCACCATCCTTAAGATGAATCTTCATAGGTGGACCCACCATCGGCTTGAGTGTTGTGGAGCCTAAAGATTTCTTCGTAACCAACACGTCAGCAAACTCCTTGAGAAGGTAAGCTCTTGCATCAGAATGGGACATGTTAGTAAAGATAGGGAGTTCCTTCAACCTGTTGACATGGGTGACCTTTAAAATAGGTTTGGGGAATTCCTTGGAAATAATGGCCAACTCTTGACAATGGCCATATGATAAAAGCGGAGTCGGGATCCCATCATGAACATCAATCCGGGCTGAGCAAGACTGCTTACCAAAGGTAAGAGTAGCCCAGAAAGATCCCAAAGCTGGAGCCATCTTGGAACCATCAGCTGTCAGTTTCGTTGTCTGAGGAGGGGGCTGTAGGTTGCTCCGGGGTATTCCCAAACTTTCTAAGTGTTGTGGACCAATTACTGAGACGTCAGCACTGGTGTCAGGTAACATCTGAAGACTGGATGACAAGTTACCGTGAGAGATGACGACATTGATGTGCTGGGGCGTCGTGTCTGTGGAACAATGTACACGACGGCAGGAACGACTGGGCACAGCGTCTTGATGCTTGCCAGAAGGAGGGGGCGCGCCAGCACTACCTGAGGATGACTTCTTGGATCCTAGGTGGTGTCCTCTCTGTGTCTTCTTACGACAACATTTGTCATAATGGCCCACACGACCACAAAGTCTGCACTGAACTTTGCTAGCAGGGCACTTGACTGTGTAAGCCCAGTGACCCTGGCGGTCGCAACTTCTGCACACGCTTTGAGCAGCTGGGCACTGGGAGGCATCATGCTGTCTCGCGCAGCTGTTACACAAAGCTGCTGCTGAAGGTGTGGCTGGAGGGTGAGGGGTGGGGTTACCTTGCTGCTTCTTACCCTTTCTGTAGGAAGACACTGCCCTCACCTGGTCAGGTTGTGAGCGTAAAGCTGAAGTCGCACACCTGGCGGCCTCGTACGCTCGACATTTTGTAACAACATCTTGAAGGGAGGAAGTGGGGTCGAGGGAAATGAGACGCTGAACTAGCTCTTCATCTCGGACACCCGTTAAAATGATTGTCTTGAGTTGTGTCTCTTCACAGACTTGAGAATGTCCGGGACAAACATCAACTTCCTCTGAACATCTCTTGAGTCTTACAAAAAATGCGTCAAAAGATTCTCCATCAAGCTGCTTACATTGGAGGAGTTCTCTTCTTCTGAGTGCTTCGTTGCGCTGTTGTAATGGTCATGATAAGAGCTAACCTGAAAACCTTAAGGATTCATATTACGCTCAAACGTCCACAAAACCTTCTGAGTCCCCCAGTGGAAACGTCCCCGTTTTCTCTGTTTCCCCTTCTTTGTCTATATGGGAGCAGACGCTGTATGCTGGGACCTGTTGCCATCCATTCCTTTGTAATCAATTTAATTTTGCTTTCGATAGCTGAGTCAGAGCATTGTTAGTGAAGATAATAGTAGAGAAGGAAAAGGAGTTCATAGTCTCAATTTCAACGTCAGAGGGTACCGTAAATTAATTCATTGGAATAGGAGTAGCTGGACTCCCTGGCCTAGTTTGAGTGAGGGCGCCGCGGGCATTTTAACCGTTAGTAAGTGCCCGTCCCTTCATCCATACAGGTATGCCATTCCACGCTGTGGTGTAATTTGCCCTTCTTTAAGTGATTTGACCCAATTAATAGTTGATTGTGCAAGTGTTACAGTAACGTAGTTGATATGCTCTGAGTAAAGTCATATTTACGTCTTTAACGTCCCCTGAAACGTGTTGTTGTTGTCACCAGTTAGTAAGTGCCCGTCCCTTCATCCATACAGGTCCCTAACGCAGCCTAGGCCGTGTCTGTAGGGAGGATGTTGTATCCACCATGTCTGGGGGACATGTCCGAGGAGTCCAGTGGGATCAGTTACCTCGTGAGACCCAGCCGTCAGACTTACTTCAGACCACCTATAGCCCCATGGCGGCTCGTCTGGCCCTAACATCGGTCACGGATGGCCCCGGACCGCAAGCCACACCACTACCAGCCCCCATCATTGGTGGATGAGTGTCTACCTCAGTAGGGCTATATTTGTGTGGTGGAATTAACCCACTGGGATCTCCAGAGTCGTGGGATAGTACTCCCATGGTGGCTGGACCCCATAACATTTGTAGTATCACTCTGACGGCCTTCAAGGTGTTCTTAATGATGGCAGTTGCCCTGTATTTATGGTGCTAAGTGACTATCATAGTTGTGTTATTGAGTATGTCCACCCCGTAGGGTTGGAAGGGTATTGAATATGTCCACCCAGTAATGGTGTGAGTATGTTGAGCCTGAGGGCCTAGTAATAGATTTCATCTGTTAGTACAAACCAATTCTTTCTTCTAATTTCATATTCATGTTTAAATAAACTTTGTATTTGTATAATTGTGTATATTATTTACCTACAGTATTTACCGTTATTTCTTCCCTATTGCTTGATACTATCATTACACCTACCCACGAGCCTCCTATCGTCACGCTACCAATGGTGATATATAAGAGTAAAAGGAATTGTTACTGGCACACAGGCCCTCATGAAGGGTGGCAGTAGCAGCCCTCATAAATGGTGGCAGCTCAAGCCCTCATAAATGGTGGCAGCGGTGGGATGTAATGAACATAGTATCGAGTTGGGAGGAATGACTGTGATACTGTAGTTTAACTGAGTTATAACCATTTCTCTGTACGGGTATTTAATAATCATTCCACTGTAACTAATGAGTATTTCAGATTGCTAATGATTTTGTCCCATATTTTTCCGAGGTACAGCTTTTTGTGGTGGTTTGCAGAGAGAGTGAAATAAGTTCAAAGAAATACCTTGGAGTTAGGTTAGAAAAAGTCTTGTTTAAAGTAAAAGGAAACCTGCAACAATAACTTGTAGAGTGTGAATAAGGTTCATTAATAGTGGAAGAATTTTGATATGTAACAATCTGCCCAAATTTTTTTTCTGTTGTTAACTCAGTATTACTTACAGACAGTGAATACATGTTTGGGCCGTGGCACTAGTTGTGAAATGTTTCCATCGTGGGAGTGCCCAGTGTTTTAATTCTGAGTGCTAACAGAAGCATTGCACTATATACAAAGGTTAAGTGGATGCTAATTCTGTACTTGTCATATTCTTTAGTTATGTGTTAGGTAGGATATATATTCCATTTACTTAATATCTCGGGGCATTTTACAGTTCCTACTATTAATATTCCTATGTATATGCTATAATTTTAAAGTTATTTTAACCAGGTGCTAACGGGTCATTATTTTGTGTAACGTATGTTATGTGAACTCTAATGCCAGTATACTTTCAGAATACAGTATTATATATGTGAGGACCTTATGGTGATACGGTATATGGAAAATGTTATACAAGTGTATGGACCCAGAATTGTGAGTACGGAAATTCGTGAAGTGTTCACGCAGTGTTGCACCATACTGAGTCTGTGAATGGCAAAGTGTCTAAGTGAATTTTTGATGCCATAATAGTATCTTTGGGGAGATTAATAATCTGAACAGTAGTTTGAATAGTTGATGCATGGAGTGTTAGTCGTATTGCAGAAAATCAGTACCAGTCCGTGGGTCTTGAGTGAGCACTGTGCATGTATTGTATTTACAGTGGGATATACCTGTAGTATTGATTTGTTGTAACACAATGGCAGATGCTAACGCAAATAAGGGGACCATGACGGCCAAAGCCGCTGTTGATTTAGCAACAAAAGTCCCAGCACTTCTGGCTAAACTCGCTAAAGCCATGGGTAAAGGAGGAGAAAACCAGTGGTTAGACTGGATCTTTAAGAAACAGTGGGCTTTGTAAGTGAACCTCCTTGGTTGTTGATGGGTAGTGAAGTGCACAATCTGTTGTAGGTAACTTTTGGTAATTGAAGAAGAAAAAAAAAAATGGAGGATGTTTTTTTGGGGGGGTTAAAAGTATTTTGCAGAGGAAGGGTCAATTTGCAGTAAAGACAGAGATTGGAAGATGGATTGGCAGTTATGCAATCATCTGAAGGGTATCTGTTACTCGTATGAGTAAAGATACCAGTGGTGAATTCTCAAGTTCTGGTTGGTA
The DNA here is from genome assembly GCF_018991925.1 of Homarus americanus. Classification (NCBI taxonomy): domain Eukaryota; kingdom Metazoa; phylum Arthropoda; class Malacostraca; order Decapoda; family Nephropidae; genus Homarus; species Homarus americanus. The sequence continues at coordinate 134,424 of NW_024724238.1, read as the reverse complement.
AGTCCTACGTAGGCTGGGTGTTGTTGGTATATAGGTGTAGAGTTCGTGACTTTCAGGGAGTATTCGGGCATATAAATATGGTGCTATTACTTCTACATGGCAAATGCCATAAGTACAGACAGTTTTTGGTTTGGTGGTGTTCTCATGAGGACCGTTTCGTTAGCATTGAATTCTTGGGAATACCCGCTCGTTCGGAGTCCCTTGAAGGGTGCTGCCTCTCGCGAGTGCGACATAACTCTTAAGATTAAGGGCAACAAATCATTCCTTTGACTTGATGGGGTCCGTTCGTCTATGTCCTAGCTTGAGAAATCTATGTTAAATCTCAGTGTGTCCTGTCAGCATTTGACCAATCGCGTAAAAGAAACTTTCATAATCTATGAACATTGAAATTTGAGTTCTGTAAGGAAATTTTGAGTGTGCATTTTATCTACCGATGTGAGGGTGTATTTTGTAACATGTAACACCATTTATTATTATTATTATTGGATATGAGGTATCTAACTCAAATCATTATTATTCTATGATGATGTACTTGACCCCATTTATTATTATATGATATGATGTATGTAACACCATTTATTATTATATGATATGATGTATGTAACACCATTTATTATTATATGATATGATGTATTTACCGCCATTCAGTATTATTATGACATGATGTACCTAACCCCATGTGCTATTATTTTTGGTGCTATTTTGTAATATGTATCCCAATATATTTTTTATGAAGGTGTGTCACATTCTAATTGTATGTTAACAGATTTCCATTTCTTGTACCTAATCCTGACCACCGGTAGGGAATTATTTTTCTAGTTTTATTGATATAATTTGTGCAATGTTTGTATGAGGATTTATACTTTATATTAATGATTTAATATGTATGTCACTACTTACGTGTTTTCTGAACGTTACCGCATAATGATGAATCTTGGGGAAGGAGGAAGCTTTGTAATGGTCATGATAAGAGCTAACCTGAAAACCTTAAGGATTCATATTACGCTCAAACGTCCACAAAACCTTCCGAGTCCCCCAGTGGAAACGTCCCCCGTTTTCTCTGTTTCCCCCGCCTTTGTCTATGGGAGCAGACGCTGTATGCTGGGACCTGTTGCCATCCATTCCTTTGTAATCAATTTAATTCTGCTTTCGATAGCTGAGTCAGAGCATTGTTAGTGAAGATAATAGTAGAGAATGAAAATGAGTTCATAGTCTCAATTTCAACGTCAGAGGGTACCGTAAATTAATTCATTGGAATAGGAGTAGCTGGACTCCCTGGTCTGGTTTGAGTGAGGGCACGCGGGCATTTTAACCGTTAGTAAGTGCCCGTCCCTTCATCCATACAGGTATGCCATTCCACGCTGTGTTGTAATTTGCCCTTCTTTAAGTGATTTGACCCAATTAATAGTTGATTGTGCAAGTGTTACAGTAACGTAGTTGATATGCTCTGAGTAAAGTCATATTTACGTCTTTAACGTCCCCTGAAACGTGTTGTTGTTGTCACCAGTTAGTAAGTGCCCGTCCCTTCATCCATACAGGTCCCTAACGCAGCCTAGGCCGTGTCTGTAGGGTGGATGTTGTATCCACTATGTCTGGGGACATGTCCGAGGTCCAGTAGGATCAGTTACCTACGTGAGACCCGGCCGTCAGACACTTCAGACCACCTATAGCCCCCATAGCTGGCTCGTCTGGCCCTAACGCTCGGTCCACGAGGTGACCCCGGACCACCAAGCCACACACCACTACCAGCCCCCATCATTGGTGGATGAGTGTCTACCTCAGTAGGGCTATATTTGTGTGGTGGAATTAACCCACTGGGATCTCCAGAGTTCGTCGGATAGTACTCCATGGTGGCTGGACCCCATGGCTGTTGCTTGAGTATCACTCCTGACGACTGAGTGTTGTAGTGGCAGTTGCCTAGTATTTATGGTGCTAAGTGACTATCATAGTTGTGTTATTGAGTATGTCCACCCCGTAGGGTTGGAAGGGTATTGAATATGTCCACCCAGTAATGGTGTGAGTATGTTGTGCCTGAGGGCCTAGTACGAGATTTCGTCTGTTAGTACAAACCAATTCTTTCTTCTAATTTCATATTCATGTTTAAATAAACTTTGTATTTGTATAATTGTGTATATTATTTACCTACAGTATTTACCGTTATTTCTTCCCTATTGCTTGATACTATCATTACACCTACCCACGAGCCTCCTATCGTCACGCTACCAATGGTGATATATAAGAGTAAAAGGAATTGTTACTGGCACACAGGCCCTCATGAAGGGTGGCAGTAGCAGCCCTCATAAATGGTGGCAGCTCAAGCCCTCATACTGTCCCTTAACATGTTCTTGTAACTTGTCGAGCACGGCCTCTACCGTCAGAGTTGTCGTAGGAGGCACTTGAAGTGTGTGCGCGAGAGTATGTTGTGTCTCTAAGGACAAACACATATGAAGCTGTATCATCTGTTTCGGCTGTGGTAAACTTGACAAGTCAACCATTGTTGCATAGTCTTGCCAACGACGACGCCATTCCCGAAATATCTGATAGTAAGCGTCAGACATCAGAGAGGGAGGCGTGTGTTCTGCAGCCTTTTGAGGGGCTGTTGATCCGACTCTGGGAAATGAGGTACCAGTACCACTAGTCGTATCAACATTAGTAGTAGCAGACGAATCTTGCACAGTAGATCGTTGTGGGGAGGCTAACAGAAATCAAGACTTCAAATCTGGCTTGATCTTCCCTTCTTCTCAGGTCATCCTCACTTCTACGTATGTCTTTGAGTTCTCTGCGAGTCTGTTCCTCTTTGTGGCGCCGTCTTTCAGACTCTTTGTACCGAATTTCTTCCTCTTCTCTCCTTGCAATATTGTCCTGGCGTCGAGAAGTTTCCATCCACTTAATCAGTTGAAGGAGATCTGTGGACGCATGCATCGCAGGAGAGCTTGCTCGCGACGAACGAGGAGATTCTGTGGGTGACTGGGCGTTGTCAATGTGGGGAACGTGGGGCCTGAGTGTGGGCAGGGAGAGGTGTCCCACACTAAAACTCATAATCTCATCGTCCAGGGTATCGCGTTGATCCCTGTGAGACATGCCGACAGCCTCTGTACTCTATCTGTGCAAAAGACCGGGTCAGCCCCTCGTAATCTATGCACAGAATTACAGAAGTTTGAAGTAACTCACAAGAATAAAATATAAGGTGATTCTGTGAATGCATGTGTGTGTGTGTGTCTGGCGGGAGGCCAGGAGAGACTTGGCGCGCTGCCAGACGTAGGAGCGGCTGGGCAGCGTCGAGCGCTGGTTCCTCAGTTACCCTCTGACCAGAGACGGGAGAGCACGTACTGTCGGGCCGCTCCCTTAGTCATCTGACCGCACTATGCACAGACAATTATGATTAAAATACACAACACAGCACTTCACAAAACACTTCACTTCACAGCATAGCACTGTACACAGCATAGCACTTCACAACACTGTAAGTCTAGAGGCTTGTAGTAGTCTTGCTGTAAATCCTGATGAAGCTGAAGACGAGACACCATTAACACAGTCTGGGCGGGAAGGCTTGTCCACTGTATCTCACTGATAAATAAACACTGCGCCATCTGTGTTCGTCTTGATACCTCCAAAATGTTCTATACTACTGAGGGTATATATAAACACTTGTTATCTTAAAAGTAGGTTCTCTTCTCGTACGGGAGATATATATACAAAGGGACCAAGAAGCTCGCTTCCGCACCACAAGGACTCGCAGTCTTCACTCTCTCTATGTATTACTGTGTGCTTGCATGTACAGATGCCAGCATTCACAAGTTGGATACATACAATGTAAATATGATAATTTATATACATAACATGGTGCATAATAAATGGGAATATTACATAGAATTAATACATGTTCTGCAATACTTTACTACAAATAATTAATACAGTAATATAAGGGTAACATAATAATACACAGCTTAAGGTACTACTTCGTGTCCATATCATACAATGAAGACCAACTCTTTTTGTATTGTGACGGGATGCAGGATGTTTTATAAGGAATAAATTAGTTAAGTCATGATTGATGTTTCACCCTTCTTCCCACTCGCGATTTGGTCAATGAAAAACCCAGCCCAATGCCTAGCTTACGCTGCCCGTTACCTAACGAGATACATACTGCCCGGGGGGTCTGGTGGCAGCGACCTTAAAATTAAGAATAGAGTTAAGTTATCCCCTTAGAATTAGTGACCCCAGAATCGGGCAGTATAACCCCAGTTTATTTCACATGAAGATTAACCATCCTAATGCTACCTTGGGGGTTAAGTTAAGTTTTGGGTAGGCTAGGTTAGGTGACATTTTATTAGGTCAAGTTAGATGATGTTATGCTATTACGCTACATAATATTCAAATCCACCGCGCTTGTAGAATCTCAGGAGAGACGTGTATTTCCCATCTGTTTTACCCTCAGGATCACTCCCAGTAAGACCCGCCTTCGAACACAGTTGTCACTACGTTTATTGCATTCTCTACTGGCAAACGCAACCTTGAATTAGTCTGTTTAAATCAACTTTAGTAATTCGCCAGACCTTTGTCAACTGAGGGTCATCTTTGAATGAGTAACAGTTAGTTTGTTTGTGATTATTGTCATTGCGTGAGTAGCGATCACTGGCAACTCAGGGGTATATAAACTCAAGATGGCCAGGGAGCGCGTCCCCTGACGCTGCCCCGTTTGTCTCCAGGTCGAGGGTGGGCTTAATTGAAACCCACCGGTCGCTCGGAGCCGGTGGATACCCAGCAGTGGTCAATATAGGAGTGATGGCGCTGATTCGGCATGATTAATCGGCTCTACTCTACCTCGTGGGCCGAGGACCCCAAACCCATCTCGGGTCGGAGTGTAACCGACCACAACAGCAGTTGTTAGAGGCGCCAGTGCTATACCCTGGGACAGGCCTTGGAATTATGGTCCACAGTGTGGTTGTATGTGTTTTTACCAGTATGTTTTATAAGGAATAAATCAATTAAGACATGTTATGGTTTCACCCTTCTTTACCCTTATCGATCTGGTCAATGGAAAACCTAACCCAATGCCTAGTCCACTCTGCCCGCTACCTAACGAGCTACATGCTGTCCAGAGGGGGTCTGGTGGCAGCGACCCTTAGAAATTAAGATTAGAGTTAAGTTATCCCCTTAGATTTAGTGACCCCAGAATCTGGCAGTATAATGCCAGGTTAGGTTAGGTTAGGTCCCAGGGGTTCCCAATTAGTTTAGGTAACACCCCAAACACACCTCACAACACTACTCATTATCCCTATATAATATATACTTTAAATATTAGCCTTTCATATTATTTTCTTTTGAATGATTGTAAATAAATATCGCTAATTAATGATCAAAAGTAAGTCCTGGCTAGACCAACACTGGCACATGTTCAGGTATAGTTCACTCAAGAGCCCCTACAGTACACACCCAGTTGTGTGCAGCAGATAAGTGACTGGTTGACCGACTGGCATGTAAACTGTCAGGTGGGGAAGTGGATATGTTAATAAAATACTTATATACGTTGTCTGGCATCTCACAGTTGAGATGAAAACATGTAAGTCTTCGAGTAGTCGACCCCTGGTGAGGCGAGGACAGGTGGGCAGCCTCCACTCTTCCTCGACTTTCCTTTTTTTTTTGTACTGACCTGAGTCAACCTCCTTGTATGGTACCTCCACCTGCCCCCCCTCCCCTCCTACACACTCCAGAATGGTGGCTTTTTATGACCTTCCCTCACCCCCTCTCTCCCATATACTAACAAATGGTCCCTTCGTTCCTCCTTCCCTCCTTACCACCTTCCTGGACACACCCTCACCTAGACACGCCCTACATGTCCTGGACACCCTACATGTCCTAGACACACCCTTTCACAAGGTTCAGTTTTGATATTTGATGTTCGCGGTTACATTTTTTTTTTGGGGGGGGGACATTGTCTGGCTATCCTTGATAAGCTTCTTTACTGCCAGTCTCTACAAAGCTGAGCTTTACAAACTTATCTCCCAACTGATGAGAAAATGAAGCTTTTAAAGTTAAAATTTTTATGTGTTTTGAATTAAAAATTAGATTTTATCTGATCAGGAAGGAGGGAGGAGGCGAACCTGTTTTTTCCCCTGGTGTGAGAGGGAGGGAGGGAGGGAGGAATGCAGGGAGGGATGCAGGGAGGGAAGGAGGCAGATGATTTTTCTTTTCTTTTTTATTGGGCACCCCCCTACATCCTTGTGTAAGGTGAAGAGCAGAAGCAGCGCCCAACAGGGAAGCATGCTAAGTTCATGCTTGCCTTTATGTGTCATGAGTTAAGGGCGAAGGAGCCTGAAGAGTCAATGGCGTAGAAGCCTGAAGAGTCATCAAGTTATTGGAAGCTCCAACAACTTGTCCCTGAATACGAATTCGCAACTTTCGATTTACAACAGGTACCAATTTTATTGCTAGGTGAACAGGGACTAATGGGGTCCAACTAAGGTCTGGTGGTGGCGCAACAAGGTTAAATACAGTACAACTCACCGTTGCTGGGATACTTGTAGCTCCGTCCATCGAGGAGGGGGACAAAAACACTTAAACCAAAATCCTCTAAACCTCTTACTTACCTAAGATGTGTGTCTTAAAAGTTCATGAGTCGTGTGTTATCAAGTATTTGGAGATGTGTGAGGTGTTAGAGGTCATGATCGTGTGTTGGGAGGGAGACGGAGGGAGGTGAGGAGGAGTTATAACGGACGGTGAGAAAGAGATGTGTTTACCTAAGACTGCACCTCGACCACTTACACTTCTCAACTTATCTCTTTCACATTTTGTTAACTCTAGAATTTAGTCACATGGACCGAGATGTGAACGATTGGACCCACTTAATACGGGAATTTAAACTCTTGGTTCCTGTACGTGTGAGAATTTTAGTAGAATTTATGAAAGGGAAACACAGTAATATCGATGTTTGATCACCCAGAGCCCTACAAGGCTCCACAGATACACGAGGATCTACAGCTCTACAAGGCTCTATAGCTCTATAAGGAATCCTCAGCTCTACACGGTTTCACAGCTCTACAAGGCTCTACTGCTCAACAGGTCTACAAGGTCTACAGGTCTACAAGCTTCTACAGCTCTACAAGGCTCTACAGCTCTACAAGGATCTACAGGCCTACAGGGCTCTACAAGTCTACAAGGCTCTACAGCTCTACAAGGATCTACAGGTTTACAAGGCTCTATAGGTCTATAAGGCTCTACAGCTCTACAAGATTCCACGGTTCTACAAGGTTCCACAGGTCTACAAAGATCTACAGCTCTACAAGGCTCTACAGCTCTACAAGGCTCCACAGCTCTACAAGGATCTACAGGTCTACAGGGCTGAACAAGTCTACAAGGCTCTACAGATCTAAAAGCCTCCACAGCTCTACAAGGCTCTACAGCTCTACAAGGATCAACAGGCCTACAAGGCTCTACAGCTCTGCAGGTCAACAAGGCTCCACAGCTCTACAAGGCTCCACAGCTCTACAAGGCTCCACAGCTCTACAAGGCTCTACAGCTCTACAGGTCTACAAGGCTCCACACGTCTACAAGGCTCCACAGATCTACAAGGATCTACATGTCTACAAGGCTCTACAGCTCTAAAAGGCTCTACAGCTCTGCAGGTCAACAAGCTCCACAGCTCTACAAGGCTCCACAGCTCTACAAGGCTCCACAGCTCTACAAGGCTCCACAGCTCTACAAGGTCACACCAGCTCTACAAGGCTCCACGGCTCTACAAGGCTCCACAGTTCTACAAGGCTCCAGGCTCTACAAGCCACAGCAGCTCTAGGCTCTACAGGTCTACAAGGCCCCAGGTCTGGTTCCACAGCTCTACAAGGCTCTACAGCTCTGCAAGTCAACAGGTCTACAACCTACAGGTCTACAAATTATCTCTAGCTCTGGGCTGTCAGCTTTACAGGGCTGTACAGCTCTGGGGCTGTACAGCTCTACAGGGCTGTACAGCTCTAAAGCTGTACAGGTCTACAAGGCTCTACAGCTCTACAAGGCTCTACAGCTCTACAAGGCTCTACAGGTCTACAAGGCTCAAAAAGGTCTACAAGGCTGTACAGCTCTACAAAAGCTCTACAGGTCTACAAGGCTGCACAGGTCTACAAGGCTCTACAGGTCTACAAGGCTCCACAGGTCTACAAGGCTCCACAGGTCCAAGGCTCCACAGGTCTACAAGGCTCCACAGGTCTAAGGCTCTACAGGTCTCAAGGCTCTACAGGTCTACAAGGCTCCACAGGTCTACAAGGCTCCACAGGTCTACAAGGCTCCACAGGTCTACAAGGTTCCACAGGTCTACAAGGCTCTACAGGTCTACAAGGCTCACAGGTCTACAAGGCTCCACAGGTCTACAAGGCTCCTGGGTCTACAAGGCTCACATGTCTAGGCTCCACAGCTCTACAAGGCTCCACACGTCTACAAGGCTCCAGGTCTAAGGCTCCCACAGGTCTACAGGTCTACTAGGCTCTACAGGTCTACAAGGCTCCACAGGTCTACAAGGCTCTACAGGTCCACAAGGCTCTACAGGTCTACAAGGCTCTACAGGTCTACAAGGCTCCACAGGTCTAAGGCTCCACAGGTCTACAAGGCTCTACAAGGACTGCAAGGCTCTACAGGTCCACAAGGCTCTACAGGTCTACAAGGCTCTACAGGTCTACAAGGCTCTACAGGTCCACAAGGCTCACAGGTCTACAAGGCTCTACAGGTCACAAGGCTCCACAGGTCTTCAAGGCTCCACAGGTCTACAAGGGCTCTACAGGTCCCAAGGCTCTACAGGTCTACAGGCCTACAGGACTGCAAGGCTCTACAGGTCCTAAGGCTCTACAGGTCTACAAAGCTCCACAGGTCTACAAGGTGCTACAGGTCCACAAGGCTCTACAGGTCTACAAGGTCTCAGGTCTACAAGGCTCTACAAACCACAGGCTCTACAGCTCTACAAGGCTCCACAGGTCTGCAAAGGCTCTACAGGTCTACAAGGCTCCAGGTCTACAAGGCTCTACAGGTCCACAAGGCTCTTCAGGTCTACAAGGCTCCACAGGTCTACAAGGCTCACAGGTCTACAAGGCTCCACAGGTCTACAGCTCTACAAGGATCAACAGGTCTACAAGGCTCCAGAGTCTACAAGGCTCCACAGGTCTCCAAGGCTCCACAGGTCTACAAGGCTCCACAGGTCACAAGGCTCTACAGGTCTACAAGGCTCTACAGGTCCTAAGGCTCCAGGTCTACAGGGCTCTACAGGTCTGAGCTCCACAGGTCTACAAGGCTCCACAGGTCTACAAGGTCACAGGTCTACAAGGCTCTACAGGTCTACAAGGCTCTAGGTCTACAAGGCTCCCCAGGTCTACAAGGCTCCACAGGTCTACAAGGCTCCACAGGTCTAGGCTCTGAGTTACAAAGCTCTAAAGGTCTGCAAGGCTCTACAGGTCCTAAGGCTCCACAGGTCTACAAGGCTCTACAGGTCCACAAGCTACAGGTCTAGTCACAGGCCCCACAGGTCTACAAGGCTCTACAGGTCTACAAGGCTCCACAGGTCTACAAGGGCTCTACAGGTATACAAGGCTCCACAGGTCTACAAGGCTCCACAGTCTACAAGGCCACAGGTCTATAAGGATCAACAGGTCATACAAGGCTCCACAGGTCTACAGTCCACAGGTCTACAAGGCTCCACAGGTTCCACAAGGCTCTACAGGTCTACAGCTCCACAGGTCTACAAGGCTCCACAGGTCTACAGGCTCCTGGGTTACAGGATCAACAGGTCTACAAGGCTCTACAGGTCCACAAGGCTCTACAGGTCTACAAGGCTCCACAGGTCTACAAGGCTCTACAGGTCCTACAAGGCTCCACAGGTCTAAGGCTCTACAGGTCTACAAGGCTCTACAGGTCTGAGGGCTCCAGGGTCTACAAGGCTCCACAGGTTCTACAGGATCAACAGGTCTACAAGGCTCACAGGTCTACAAGGGCTCCACAGGTCTACAAGGCTCCACAGGTCTACAAGGCTCACAGGTCTGGGCTCAACAGGTCCACAAGGCTCTACAGGTCTACAAGGCCAACAGGTCTACAAGGCTCCACAGGTCTACAAGGCTCCACAGGTCTACAAGGCTCTACAGGTCCTGGGCTCTACAGGTCTACAAGGCTCTACAGGTCTACAAGGCTCTACAGGTCTATAGGATCAACAGGTCTACAAGGCTCTACAGGTCACAAGGCTCCACAGGTCTACAAGGCTCACAGGTCTAAGGCTCTAGGTCTGGGGCTCACAGGTCTCAAGGATCTCCAGGTCCAAGGCTCCACAGGTCTAAGGCTCCACAGGTCTACAAGGCTCTACAGGTCTACAAGGCTCAACAGGTCTAGGGGCTCCACAGGTCCATAAGGATCAACAGGTCTACAAGGCTCTACGGTCACAAAGGCTCACAGGTCTAAGGCTCACAGGTCTACAGGATCAGGGTCTACAGGCTCTACAGTCCAGGCTCTACAGGTCTACAAGGCTCCACAGGTCTATAAGGATCAACAGGTCTACAAGGCTCTACAGGTCCACAAGGCTCTGGGTCTACAAGGCTCTACAGGTCTACAAGGCTCCACAGGTCTGGGGCTCCACAGGTCACAAGGATCAACAGGTCTGGGCTCTACAGGTCTACAAGGCTCCAGGTCTATAAGGATCAACAGGTCTACAAGGCTCTACAGGTCCACAAGGCTCTACAGGTCTACAAGGCTCTACAGGTCTACAAGGCTCTACAGGTCCACAAGGCTCTACAGGTCTACAAGGCCCACAGGTCTATAAGGATCCACAGGTCTACAAGGCTCTACAGGTCTACAAGGCTCTACAGGTCTACAAGGCTCTACAGGTCTACAAATACAGGTCTACAAGGCTCCACAGGTCTAAAGGCTCAACAGGTCTGCAAGGCTCTAGGTCTATAGGATCAACAGGTCTACAAGCCACAGGTCCACAAGGCTCCACAGGTCTACAAGGCTCTACAGGTCTATAGGATCAACAGGTCTACAAGGCTCCACAGGTCTACAAGGATCAACAGGTCTACAAGGCTCTACAGGTCTATAAGGATCAACAGGTCTACAATACAGGTCTATAAGGATCAACAGGTCTACAAGGCTCCACAGGGGTCCACCAAGGGCTCCACAGGTTCTACAAGGCTCTACAGGTCTACAAGGCTCCACAGGTCTACAAGGCTCCACAGGTCTACAAGGCTCCACAGGTCTACAAGGATCAACAGGTCTACAAGGCTCTACAGGTCCCTGGGCTCTACAGGTCTAGGCTCCACAGGTCTACAAGGCTCTACAGGTCCACAAGGCTCCAGGTCTACAAGGCTCTACAGGTCTAAGGCTCTACAGGTCTAGAGGCTCCACAGGTCTAAGGCTCCACAGGTCTACAGCTCTACAAGGATCAACAGGTCTACAGGCTCCTGGGTCTACAAGGCTCCACAGGTCTACAGGCTCCTAGGTCTACAAGGCTCCACAGGTCTATAAGGCTCCACAGGTCACAAGGCTCTACAGGTCCCTGGGCTCTACAGGTCTACAAGGCTCCAACAGGTCTACAAGGCTCCACAGGTCTACAAGGCTCCAGAGTCCTGGCTCTACAGGTCCACAGGGCTCTGGGTCTCAAAGGCTCTACAGGTCTACAAGGCTCTACAGGTCTATAGGATCCAACAGGTCTACAAGGCTCTACAGGTCCACAAGGCTCCACAGGGTCTACAAGGCTCTACAGGTCCACAAGGCTCTACAGGTCTACAGGCTCCACAGGTCTAAGGATCAACAGGTCACAAGGCTCTACAGGTCCAGGGCTCCACAGGTCTACAAGGCTCTACAGGTCTACAAGGCTCTACAGGTCTAGAGGCTCCACAGGTCCTGGGATCAACAGGTCTCACAAGGCTCTACAGGTCCACAAGGCTCCACAGGTCTACAAGGCTCCACAGGTCTACAAGGTCAGGTCTAAGGCTCTACAGGTCCTCAAGGCTCTACAGGGTCTACAAGGCTCCACAGGTCTATAAGGATCAACAGGTCTACAAGGCTCTACAGGTCCACAAGGCTCTAGGTCTACAAGGCTCTACAGGTTACAAGGGCTCTAGGTCTAAGGCTCCACAGGTCTACAGGATCAACAGGTCTACAAGGCTCTACAGGTCTACAAGGCTCCACAGGTCTATAAGGATCAACAGGTCTACAAGGCTCTACAGGTCCACAAGGCTCTACAGGTCTACAAGGCTCTACAGGTCTACAAGGCTCTACAGGTCACAAGGCTCTGGGTCTACAAGGCTCCACAGGTCTATAAGGATCAACAGGTCTACAAGGCTCTACAGGTCTACAGGCTCTACAGGTCTACAAGGCTCTACAGGTCTACAAGGCTCTACAGGTCTACAGGCTCCACAGGTCTACAAGGCTCAACAGGTCTACAAGGCTCTACAGGTCTACAAGGCTCTACAGGTCTACAAGGCTCCACAGGTCTAGGATCAACAGGTCTACAAGGCTCTACAGGTCCACAAGGCTCTACAGGTCTACAAGGCTCTACAGGTCTACAAGGCTCCACAGGTCTATAAGGCTCAACAGGTCTGCAAAGGTCTACAGGTCTACAAGGCTCTACAGGTCCAAGGCTCCACAGGTCTATAAGGATCAACAGGTCTACAAGGCTCTACAGGTCTACAAGGCTCTACAGGTCTACAAGGCTCTACAGGTCCTGCAAGGATCAACAGGTCTACAAGGCTCTACAGGTCTACAAGGCTCTACAGGTCTACAAGGCTCCACAGGTCTATAGGATCAACAGGTCTACAAGGCTCTGGGTCTATAGGATCAACAGGTCTACAAGGCTCTACAGGTCTACAGGCTCTACAGGTCTATAAGGATCAACAGGTCTACAAGGCTCCACAGGTACAAAGGTCTACAGGTCTGGGCTCTACAGGTCCTGGGCTCCAACAGGTCTACAAGGCTCCTACAGGTCTACAAGGCTCTACAGGTCTAAAAGGATCAACAGGTCTACAAGGCTCCACAGGTCTACAAGGATCAACAGGTCTACAAGGCTCTACAGGTCTATAAGGATCAACAGGTCTACAAGGCTCTACAGGTCTACAAGGCTCAACAGGTCTACAAGGCTCCACAGGTCTATAGGATCAACAGGTCTACAAGGCTCTACAGGTCACAAGGCTCTCCAGGTCCTAAGGCTCTACAGGTCCTGGGGCTCTACAGGTCCACAAGGCTCTACAGGTCCACAAGGCTCTACAGGTCTACAAGGCTCCACAGGTCTACAAGGATCAACAGGTCTACAAGGCTCTACAGGTCCACAAGGCTCCTACAGGTCTACAAGGCTCCACAGGTCTACAAGGCTCCACAGGTCTATAAGGCTCCAACAGGTCTACAGGCTCTACAGGTCTATAAGGCTCTACAGGTCTACAAGGCTCTACAGGTCTACAAGGCTCTACAGGTCTACAAGGCTCCAACAGGTCTACAAGGCTCTACAGGTCTACAAGGCTCACAGGTCTACAAGGCTCCACAGGTCTATAAGGATCAACAGGTCTACAAGGCTCTAGGTCCTGAGCTCTACAGGTCTACAAGGCTCCAACAGGTCTACAAGGCTCTACAGGTCCACAAGGCTCTACAGGTCTACAAGGCTCCACAGGTCTATAAGGATCAACAGGTCACAAGGCTCTACAGGTCTACAAGGCTCTACAGGTCTACAAGGCTCTACAGGTCTACAAGGCTCTGGGTCTATAGGATCACAGGTCCACAAGGCTCTACAGGTCTACAAGGCTCTGGGTCTGCAAGGCTCCACAGGTCTATAAGGATCAACAGGTCTACAAGGCTCTACAGGTCTACAAGGCTCTACAGGTCTACAAGGCTCTACAGGTCCACAAGGCTCCACAGGTCTACAAGGCTCTACAGGTCCATCAAGGCTCCACAGGTCTACAAGGCCTTACAGGTCTAGAGGGCTCCACAGGTCTATAAGGATCAACAGGTTCAAGGCTCTACAGGTCCACAAGGCTCCACAGGTCTACAAGGCTCTACAGGTCTACAAGGCTCCACAGGTCCACAAGGCTCCACAGGTCTACAAGGCTCTACAGGTCCACAAGGCTCCACAGGTCTACAAGGCTCCACAGGTCTATAAGGATCAACAGGTCTACAGCTCTACAAGGATCAACAGGTCTACAAGAATCTACAGCTCTACAATGTAATGTTACAATATATTCACATGAAGAAGATTACATATAGGTAGAATATTGATAGTATAAGAGTGTAAAGAGAGGAAGTTTTGGTAGCGTGGCCGTGATAGATATTTACACTTATCGTATCTTATACGTCAATACACTTCTATTACGTCTTAAGGGCGACTTCTCAAACACCGCTTGTTTCAACTCTTTATTAATTACGAACATGACATGGACACATTAATAACACCTTCTATTGAAGTTACTAGGACATTATATTATGTTACTAGGACATCATATTACGTTACTAAACACTCTGATTCTCGACACGAACATGAAATGAATACACTTCCCACTGAGGTAACTCATCCCATGGAAGCTCTGACAAACACTCACGTGACCTGGGGAGGCCTAGCAGGTGGTCCTGGGTTGTCTCAAGACTGCTTAGCTGGGCGCTGGGGAAGTCTGGTCCTGACCGGAGGCGACTGCCTCGGTCCTCTCCCTCCTGAGCGGGCCTGGTGGTGTGTAGCTGGCCCTTCCTCCTAAGACACTCTCTCTCTCTGTCTCTCTCTGGCTCTCTGTCTGCCGAGGGAGGACTAGCACGTCCTATATATTGGGAGAGGCGAGCCGTCAGGTTGAGCTGATCGGGGGCGGCGGAGGATCTCTTACATTTGCCCTCGCTAATGTAGGGTCAGGTCTGGACTTTTTCAGAGACTATAAGTTGTATCTTCTGAAGAAGTCATCAGGTGGGGCCGTGTGTATATTGGGAGAGGCCGGCCGGTGCCCTCACATGTGTGACATGGAGGGAAGCCTGGCTGATTTATAACCCTTGGTCAGCCGTGAGAGTTACCCTACACTTGACCTCCCTATTGTCGGGTCAAGCCTGGACTGTCTCTGAGATGCAAGCTGTGGTCTCCATGGTCTACAGGGCTCCACAGGTCTACAAGGATCAACAGGTCTACAAGGATCTACAGCTCTACAAGACTCTACAAGACTCTACAGGTCTGCAAAGCTCTACAGGTCTACAGGACTCCACAGCTCTACAAGGTTCGACAGCTCTCCAAGGATCTACAGCTCTACAAGGCTCTACAGCTCTCGAAGGATATACAGCTCTACAAGGATCTACAGCCCTACAAGGATCTACAGATCTACAAGGCTCTGCAGGTCTACAAGGCTCTACAGCTCTACAAGGATCAACAGGTCTATACGGCCCTACAGCTCTACAAGGCTCTACAAGACTTTTCAAGGATCTCCAGCTCTACAAGGCTGTACAGCTCTACAAGACTGTACAGCTCTACAAGGATCTACAGGTCTACAAGGCTCCACAGCTCTACAAAGATCTACAGGTCTACAAGGCTGTACAGCTCTACAAGACTGTACAGCTCTACAAGGATCTCCAGCTCTACAAGGCTCTACAGCTCTACAAAGATCTACAGCTCTACAAGGATCTACAGCTATACTAGGATCTGCAGCTATGCAAAGCTCTACAGTTCTAAAGGATCTGCAGCTATGCAAAGCTCTACAGTTCTAAAGGATCTACAGCTCTATAAGGCTCCACTTGTCTACAAGGATCTTCAGGTCTACAAGCTCTACACGGATCTACAGCTCTACAAGGATCTACAGTTCTACAAGGATCTACAGCTCTACAAACTCTACACAGATCTACATCTCTACAAGGATCTACAGCTCTACAAAGATCTACAGCTCTACAGGGCTCTACAGCTCTCGAAGGATCTACAGCTCTACAAGAATCTAAAGCTCTACAAGGATCTAAAGCTCTACAAGGATCTACAGCTCTTCACGGATCTTCAGCTCTTTGGATCTACAGCTCTTCAAGGATCTACAGCTCGATAAGGATCTACAGCTCTACAAGGATCTATAGCTCTACAAAATCCACAGCTCTACTAGGATCTGCAGCTCTACAGCTCTACAGAGATTCACAGCTCTTCACGGATCTACAGCTCTACATCTCTACAAGGTTCTACAGCTCTGCAAGGATCTACAGCTCTACAAGGCTCCACAGCTCTACAAGGCTCCACAGCTCTACAAGGATCTACAGGTCTACAGGGCTGTACAAGCCCAAGCCTCTACAGCTCTACAAGGCTCTACAGCTCTACACGTATCAAAAGGTCTACAAGGCTCTACACCTCTGCAGGTCAACAAGGCTCTAAAGCTCTACAAGGCTCCACAGCTCTACAAAGCTCCACAGCTCTACAAGGCTCTACAGCTCTACCTGTCTTTAAGGCTCCACAGGTCTACAAGGCGCCACAGATCTACAAGGATCTACACGTCTACAAGGCTCTACAGCTCTATAAGGCTCTACAGTTCTACAAGGCTCCACAGCTCTACAAGGCTCTACAGCTCTACAAGGATCAACAGGTGTCAAGGCTCTACAAGTCTACAAGGATCTACAGGTCTACAAGGATCTATAGCTCACAGGGCTGTACAGCTTACAAGGCTGTACAGCTCTACAAGGCTGTACAGCTCTACAAGGCTCCACAGCTCTACAAGGCTCCACAGCTCTCGCAAATCACCAACTCTACAAGGATCTATAGGTCTACAAGGCTCTACAGGTCTACAAGGATCACACAGAGCTCCACAGCTCTACAAGGCTCCACAGCTCTACAAGGATCACCAACTCTACAAGGCTCTACAGCTCTACAAGGCTCCACAGCTCTACAAGGATCACCAACTCTACAAGGCTCTACAGCTCTACAAGGCTCTACAGCTCTACAAGGCTCTAAAGGTCTACAAAGATCTACAGGTCTACAAGGATCTATAGCTCTACAGGGATGTACAGCTCTACAAGGCTGTACAGCTCTACAAGGCTCCACAGCTCTACAAGGCTCCACAGCTCTACAAGGCTCCACAGCTCTACAAGCATCACCAAATCTACAAGGATCTACAGGTCTACAAGGCTCCACAGCCCTACAAGGCTCCACAGGTCCACAAGGCTCTACAGGTCTACAAAGCTCCACAGGTCTACAAGGCTCTGCAGGTCTACAAGGCTCTACAGGTCTACAAAGCTCCACAGGTCTACAAGGCTCTGCAGGTCTACAAGGCTCTACAGGTCTACAAGGGCTCTACAGGTCTACAAGGCTCTACAGGTCTACAAGGCTCCACAGGTCTACAAGGCTCTACAGGTCTTCAAGGCTCTACAGGTCTACAAGGCTCCACAGCTCTACAAGGCTCCAGCTCAAGGCTCTACAGGTCCACAAGGATCAACAGGTCTACAAGGCTCTACAGGTCCACAAGGCTCTACAAGTCCACAAGGCACCACAGGTCCACAAGGCTCCACAGGTCCACAAGGCTCCACAGGTCCACAAGGCTCCACAGGTCTACAAGGCTCCACAGGTCCACAAGGCTCTACAGGTCAACAAGGCTCCACAGATCCACAAGACTCCACAGGTCCACAAGGCTCTACAGGTCCACAAGGCTCTACAGGTCTACAAGGCTCCACAGGTCCATAAGGCTCTACAGGTCTACAAGGCTCTACAGGTCCCAAGGCTCTACAGGTCCACAAGGCTCTACAGGTCTACAAGGCTCTACAGGACCACAAGGCTCCACAGGTCTACAAGGCTCTACAGGTCTACAAGGCTCTACAGGTCTACAAGGCTCTTCAGGTCCATAAGGCTCCAGAGGTCTGCAAGGCTCTGCAGGTCCACAAGGCTCCACAGGTCTAAGGCTCTACAGGTCACAGGGCTCACAGGTCACAAGGCTCCACAGGTCTACAAGGCTCCACAGGTCCACAAGGCTCTTCAGGTCCACAAGGGTCCACAGGTCTACAGGGCTCCACAGGTCCACAAAGCTCTACAGGTCTACAAGGCTCCACAGGTCCACAAGGCTCCACAGGTCTACAAGGGTCTACAGGTCCACAAGGCTCCACAGGTCTACAAGGCTCTACAGGTCTACAAGGCTCTACAGGTCTACAAGGCTCCACAGGTCTACAAGGCTCTACAGGTCTACAAGGCTCTACAGGTCTACAAGGCTCCACAGGTCCACAAGGCTCTTCAGGTCCACAAGGCTCCACAGGTCCACAAGGCTCCACAGGTCCACAAGGCTCTTCATGTCCACAACGCTCCACAGGTCTACAGGGCTTCACAGGTCCACAAAGCTCTACAGGTCTACAAGGCCCTACAGGTCCACAAGGCTCCACAGGTCTACAAGGCCCTACAGGTCCCTGGCTCCACAGGTCTACAAGGCTCTACAGGTCTACAAGGCTCTACAGGTCTACAAGGCCCACAGGTCCACAAGGCTCTTCAGGTCCACAAGGCTCCACAGGTCCACAAGGCTCCACACGTCCACAGGGCTCTTCAGGTCCACAAGGCTCTTCAGGTCCACAAGGCTCCACAGGTCTACAGGGCTCCACGGGTCCACAAGGCTCCACAGGTCCAAAGGCTCCACAGGTCCACAAGGCTCCACAGGTCCACAAGGATCCACAAGTCTACAAGGCTCTACAGGTCCACTTGGCTCCACACAGGTCTACAAGGCTCCACAGGTCCACAAGGATCCACAGGTCTACAAGGCTCTACAGGTCTACAAGGCTCTACAGCTCTACAAGTTTCAACAGGTCTTTCCGGCCCTACAGCTCTACAATCTCTAGGGGGTCTACAAGACTTTTCAAGGATGTACAGGTCTACAAGGATCTAAAGCTCTACATGGATCTACAGCTCTACAAGGCTGTACAGCTCTACAAGGCTCTACAGGTCTACAAGGCTCTACAGCTCTACAAGGATCTACATCTCTACAAGGATCTACAGTTCTACAAGGATCCACAGCTCTGATTACAGCTCTACAGGATCTACAGCTCTAAGATCTACAGTCACGGATCTGCAGCTCTAGGATCTACAGCTCTACAAGGATCACAGTTACTAGGATCTGCAGCTCTACAAGGATCTACAGCTCTACAGATCTACAGGATCTGCAGCTCTACAAGGATCTACATCTCTACAGGATCTACAGTTCTACAAGGATCTGCAGCTCTACAAGGATCTACAGCTCTACAGGGATCTACATCTCTGGGATCTGCGTTCTACAGGATCACAGCTCTGGGATCTACAGCTCTACAGGATCTACAGCTCTGGGATCTACAGTTCTACAAGGATCTGCAGCTCTGGGATCTACAGCTCTACAAGGATCTACAGCTCTACAGGATCTACAGCTCTACAAGGATCTGCAGCTCTGAGATCTACAGCTCTACAAGGATCTACAGCTCTACTGGGATCTGCAGCTCTACAAGGATCTACAGCTCTACAAGGATCTACAGCTCTACTAGGATCTGCAGCTCTACAGATCTCATCTCTACAAGGATCTACAGCTCTACAAGGATCTACAGCTCTACAAGGATCTGCAGCTCTACTAGGATCTGCAGCTCTGAGATCTACAGCTCTACTAGGATCTGCAGCTCACAGGATCTACAGCTCTACAGGATCTGCAGCTCTACTAGGATCTGCAGCTCTACAGGATCTACAGCTCTACTAGGATCTGCAGCTCTGGGATCTACAGCTCTACAGGATCTGCAGCTCTCCAGGATCTAGCTCTACAGGATCTACAGCTCTGGGATCTGCAGCTCTAGGATCTAGCTCTAGGATCTGCAGCTCTACTAGGATCTGCAGCTCTACAGGATCTACAGCTCTACAAGGATCTACAGCTCTACAGGATCTGCAGCTCTACTAGGATCTACAGTTCTACAGGATCTACAGCTCTACAGGATCTGCAGCTCTACTAGGATCTGCAGCTCTACATGGATCTACAGCTCTACTAGGATCTACAGCTCTACTAGGATCTGCAGCTCTACAGGATCTACAGCTCTACAGGATCTGCAGCTCTACTAGGATCTGCAGCTCTACTGGATCTGCAGCTCTACTAGGATCTGCAGCTCTACAGGATCTACAGCTCTACAAGGATCTGCAGCTCTACAGATCTGCAGCTCTACTAGGATCTGCAGCTCTACTAGGATCTGCAGCTCTATAGGATCTGCAGCTCTACTGGGATCTGCAGCTCTACTAGGATCTACAGCTCTACTAGGATCTGCAGCTCTACAAGGATCTAGCTCTACTAGGATCTACAGCTCTACAAGGATCTACAGCTCTACAAGGATCTACAGCTCTACAGGATCTGCAGCTCTACAAGGATCTACAGCTCTGGGATCTACAGCTCTACAAGGATCTACAGCTCTGGGATCTACAGCTCTACAAGGATCTGCAGCTCTACAAGGATCTACAGCTCTACAAGGATCTACTGGCTCTACAGGATCTACAGCTCTACAGGATCTACAGCTCTACAGGGATCTACATCTCTACAAGGATCTACAGTTCTACAAGGATCTACAGCTCTACAAGGATCTGCAGCTCTACAGGATCTACAGCTCTACAAGGATCTACAGCTCTACAAGGATCTGGCTCTACAGGATCTGGCTCTACAAGGATCTACAGCTCTACAGGATCTACAGCTCTACAGGATCTGCAGCTCTACAGGATCTACAGCTCTGGGATCTACAGCTCTACAAGGATCTACAGCTCTTCATGGATCTGCAGCTCTACAGGATCTATAGCTCTACAGGATCTACAGCTCTACAAGGATCTACATCTCTACAAGGATCTACAGTTCTACAAGGATCTACAGCTCTACAAGGATCTGCAGCTCTACAAGGATCTACAGCTCTACAAGGATCTACAGCTCTTCATGGATCTACAGCTCTCGAAGGATGTACAGCTCTACAAGGATCTACAGCTCTACAAGGATCTACATCTCTACAAGGATCTACAGTTCTACAAGGATCTACAGCTCTACAAGGATCTGCAGCTCTACAAGGATCTACAGCTCTACAAGGATCTACAGCTCTACAAGCTCTACACGGATCTACATCTCTACAAGGATCTACAGCTCTACAAGGATCTGCAGCTCTACAAGGATCTGCCTCTACAAGGATCTACAGCTCTACAAGGATCACAGCTCTTCACGGATCTACAGCTCTTCAGGATCTACAGCTCTACAAGTCTACAAGCTCTACAAGGATCTACAGCTCTTCACGGATCTACAGCTCTACAGCTCTACAAGGATCTACAGCTATACAAGGATCTACATCTCTACAAGATCTACAGCTCTGCAAGGCTCTACAGCTCTCGAAAGGATGTACAGCTCTGCAGAGATCTGCAGCTCTACAGGATCTACAGCTCTCGAAGGATGTACAGCTCTACAGGATCTACAGCTCTAGAAGGATCTACAGCTCTTCACGGATGTACAGCTCTACAGCTCTACAAGGATCTACAGCTATACAAGGATCTACATCTCTACAAAGATCTACAGCTCTGCAAAGGCTCTACAGCTCTCGAAGGATGTACAGCTCTTCATGGATCTACAGCTCTACAAGGATCTACAGCTCTACAAGGATCTACAGCTCTACAAGGCTACAGCTCTCGAAAGGATGTACAGCTCTTCATGGATCTACAGCTCTACAGGATCTACAGCTCTACAAGGATCTAGCTCTAGGATCCACAGCTCTCGAAGGATGTACAGCTCTTCATGGATCTACAGCTCTACAAGGATCTACAGCTCTACAAGGATCTACAGCTCTACAAGGATCTACAGCTCTCCGAAGGGATGTACAGCTCTTCATGGATCTACAGCTCTACAAGGATCTACAGCTCTACAAGGATCTACAGCTCTACAAGGATCTGCAGCTCTACAAGGATCTACAGCTCTCAGAAGGATGCGCTCTTCATGGATCTACAGCTCTACAAGGATCTACAGCTCTACAAGGATCTACAGCTCTCAAAGGATCTACAGTTCTACAAGGATCTACAGCTCTACAAGGATCTACAGCTCTACAAGGATCTACAGCTCGTCTACAGCTCTACAAGGATCTACAGCTCTCGAAGGATCTACAGCTCTGTAAGGATCTACAGCTCTACAAGGATACAGCTCTACAAGGATCTACAGCTCTCGAAGGATCTACGCTCTTCACTGGATCTACAGCTCTACAAGGATCTACAGCTCTACAAGGATCTACAGCTCTACAGGATCTACAGCTCTACAAGGATCTACAGCTCTACAAGGATCTGCAGCTCTACAAGGATCTACAGCTCTCAGAAGGATGTACAGCTCTGCAAGGATCTGGCTACAAGGATCTACAGCTCACGGATGCTACAGCTCTGCAAGGATCTACAGCTCTACAGGATCTACAGCTCTACAAGGATCTACAGCTCTACAAGGATCACAGCTCTGGATCTAGCTCTGAGGATCTACAGCTCTACAGGATCTACAGCTCTACAAGGATCTACAGCCCTACAAGGATCTACAGCTCTACAGGATCTAGCTCTAGGATCTGCAGCTCTACAGGATCTACAGCTCTAGAAGGATGTACAGCTCTACAAGGATGTACAGCTCTCGGGATGTGTCTCAAGGATCTACAGCTCTACAGGATCTCGCTCTACAGGTCTACAGCTCTGCAGGATCTACAGCTCTACAAGGATCTACAGCTGCAGGGATCTACAGCTCTACAGGATCTACAGCTCTACAGGATCTAGCTCTGGGATCTACAGCTCTACAGGATCTACAGCTCTACAGGATCTCACCTACAGGTCTGCAGGATCTACAGCTCTACAAGGATCTACAGCTCTCAGGATCTGCTCTACAGGATCTGCTCTGGGATCCAGCTCTACAGGATCTACAGCTCTCAGGGATCTACAGCTCTGAGATCTCAGCTCTCAAGGATCTACAGCTCTACAGGATCACAGCTCTGCAGGATCTACAGCTATACAGGATCTACAGCTCTACAGGATCTCCAGCTCTACAGGGATCTACAGCTCTGAAGGATGTACAGCTCTGCAAGGATCACAGCTCTACAAGGATCTACAGCTCTACAAGGATCTACAGCTCTGAGACAGGGATCTACAGCTCTAGAGGATCTACAGCTCTGCAGGATCTGCTCTAAGGATATACAGCTCTGGATCTACAGCTCTCGAAGGATGTACAGCTCTGCAGGATCTACAGCTCTACAGGATCTACAGCTCTACAAGGATCTAGCTCTGCAAGGATCTGCAGCTCTACAGATCTACAGCTCTACAAGGATCTACAGCTCTCGAAGGATGTACAGCTCTGCAAGGATCTGCAGCTCTCGGATCTACAGCTCTACAAGGATCTACAGCTCTACAAGACTCTACAGCTCTGCAAGGATCTGCAGCTCTTCACGGATCTACAGCTCTACAGCTCTACAGCTCTACAAGGATCTACAGCTCTACAACTCTTCCTTGGATCCTCTCTACAAGATCTAGCTCTACAGGCTCTCCATCTTGAGGTCCAGCTCTGCAAATCTGCCTCTACAAGGCTCTACAGCTCTACAAGGATCTACAGCTCTTCACGGATCCACAGCTCTAAGGATCTACAGCTCTACAAGGCTCTACAGCTCTACAGGATCTACATCTCTTCACGGATCTACAGCTCTTCACGGATCTACAGCTCTTCACGGATCTACAGCTCTACAAGGCTCATCAGAAGGTAAGCACTTTTTAACTCCTCACAAGATGGCGTGTGACCTGGAGGAGGAACACTTCCTTCCTCCCCCCGTCGGCCCCCATTCACTGGTCAAGGTGGCAGGAGGACAGGGAGGACGGAAGGGAGGGAGGTCCACACCTTCCCTATGGTGCATCACCAGTATTGCCTCTCCCCGGGTGCGCTGGTGGTAGAGCTGTACCGCTCTTGCCTCGCAAGTGAGATATCACGGGTTCGATTCCCGGTCCGGTGGAAGTTGTTTGGACATACGTCCTAGCCCCATTAGTCCCTGTTCACCTAGCAGTAAAGTAGGTACCTGTTGTAAATCGAAAGTTGCAAATTCGTATTCAAGGAGTTGTTGGAGCTTCCAATAGCTTGATGACATTAACCATTGAATCTTCAGGCTTCTACTCCCTTGACTCTTCAGGCTTCTACGCCCTTAACTCGCGACATAAAGGCAAGTATAAACTTAGCATGCTTCCTGTTGGGCGCTGTAAACGCTTCTGCGCTTTACCTTACACAAGGATGTAGGGGCTGCCCAATAAAAATCCCCTCTTCATATTAAGGATAGGAGAAGAGAAGGAGGAAGGAAGATGGATGGATGGAGGGAGGGAGGGAGGGAGGGATGAATGGAGGGGAGGAAGGATGGCTGAAGGAAGGAGGGAGTGAGGGAGAGGAAGGAAGGAGGGAGGAGGAAAGGCAGTAGGGAGGGAGGAGGAGGTGAAGTCATCACCTTACTCTGACCAACTCATCTCACCTCCACCTCACGTCCTACCAAGCGACTGATACTAGACAATGCTCGATGATGATCACTAAAACGGCGGCAAAAAACAACACCGAGACTCTACTGAAACTAAATGATGCCTTCTTGACCTCACTTACAACAAAGGAAAAAACCATATTATGTGTCTTCGATGGACAATGACTTGGTGAGGGCAGGGCACAACAGTACACCTTATAGCTATTCCTTCCCTGTCAACACCAGAAAGGAAACGGCAAAAAGAAAGAAAATGAAAAGAGTTGATTGAACTACGCCCGGTAATGTATTCATTATACTAACCCTAACATGCCTAGTAATGCCTCAACACCACCACCACCACTCAAATGTTAAAACCTATAATAATCTAACCACAGTCGAGACACACAGAGACTTGGGTGAGACCCATCAGCCAGCAGCTACACAACCTGGCCAGAGCAAGAACTCCTACAAAAACTCCCACCAGACAACGACAACCAAAGATGGTTTCCAGAAGTTACCAAACCTCAAGAAGTCCATTACGACCCCAATCTTTACGGCCAGGTAATAGACAACCTCCCTAGACCAACATCCGCCAGTAGGGTCTGCGGAATATGAAACAGCAAAACTCCTGAATATCGGGTAGGATTGGTTGGCTACTGCCAAAACCGCCATTGTGGGCAGTTCGTCTGATAACCAAATCTAAGGTCTACAATAGCCTGCCCAGTACACCCGTCCAACCATATTGGTTTAGCTGGTCAATAGCGAGGTCAAGCCCACGAACTAGTACTGTTCCTTCACAAGTTCTTCAATTTATGGACTTATCCTAACCTGCTCAACCACTGATTTTCCTCGTTTTCTTTCTCTCTCTAAAAATAAAGCTGATCTGTACAAAACGCTGTGGTGGGCGTGGATGTGATGGTGTGGTGGGCGTGGTGTGGTGGGCTTGGTGTAGTGGGCGTGGTGTGGTGTTATAATGGCGGGGCGTTTTGTTCTTTTTCTTTCTGTTTCTCTTTCTTTACCCTTATTTTCTTATTTCATACTTCTTTCTTTTCCTTATTTCCATTTATTCTATGTTATTTTCATTTCCTATAGTTACTTCATAACCTCTGACCTTTGGTAGCATGGCGAGGTTAGGGCACATGGGATCTGTAATTCTGGTATCAACCTATTGGACAAGAATAAAGGTAGATACTGAGGAAAAAATAGTCCCCTAACATACTCTAAAATGGTCTATTAATATGAAATTAAATTTGGTTAAAGATCTCCTTAACATACAACTACAAGGTTCAACTCCTTGGCTTTACTCATCTGCAATTCCAATTAGATACTCTCGCTTCTTACATCATTACTGGTTGTACATTAAGAACACCCCACATAACAATATTACATATGATACAGTCACCCAAAAAGTCCTGTCGCCTCTCACCCTGAACCCCGAGATTCAGACTCTTAAATCCGAAGTATTTATGGACAGAATAAATTATCAGTGTCTACTGCTTCGGGTTCACGAGTCTGAATCTCGGGGTTCATGGTTCAGGGTGAAGGCGACAGGACTGGTGACTGTACCTTCACTAAAACTGTTGGTAGTACATATGGAGGATGCATACAATACATAACACATATTACTGATACTATTAATTTTGTATGGGTTCACTACTCAACATGGGATAACTAGATTTCGGCTAATTATCCCAATAATATCCAAAAATAATACTTTGACCCATTTAACGGTAGGAGCCCCAGGGTATAACACTGGTGTCTCCACAACAAATGAAGATCGTTGTTGTGGTCGGTTGTAGTACGACACACGGCGAGGGAGTTTGGGGCTAGTTCCCAGGGTGTGGACTTGCACAGTTTAATCCTGCCAAATTAACGACATATTCAAAATACAGCCAGCTGGTATGCGCTACGTCTGCTGGGTATTCAGCTGACGCACACACTGGGCCTGAGATAATGATGGAAAGCGTCAGAGATGTCAATAATAACTCAATCACAAACAATCTTTCGTCTAGCAACGACAGACGATTTACGTTACATTAATTCTTTTCACTGGGTAAAATGGCAATTTCACTGTTAACATGAACACTGATATTCACAAAATTCACTGAGTTAAACTGACTTAATATGGCGGGCGACTGCACCAGTTGAGACTGTGTGTGAGAAGGACCTAGGTGTGTATATTGACAATGAGCTGAAGTTCTCTGGCCATTGCGAGAAGAAGGTAAATCAGGCAAATAAATTATTGGGTCTTATAAGAAGGTCGGTCAGATATCTAGACGGTCCGTCCCTCGTAAAGATCTTCAGGAGTGAAGTTGTGGGGTTAAAGATGTTTGGTTCACACTCGGGATGGGGTGGAGAAAGGAAACTCACAATGTGCTCTCTATATACATGTTGTATTGGGTGTACAATGCAGCTTGGTGCTGGGAAGGCAGCATGGTTACAAGCGTGATGTAGAGAGCTGGTTGGTGAGTGCCCGAAGGACAGCTTGTGGGTCGCCATGTGTCCGGCGGGAGCGGACCGCCAGGCAGTCGTAGGTGTTGCTGGCTGGTTGGTGTAGGTAGAAAGAGACAGGTCACCACGAGGTCAGGTCTTAAATAGCGGGGGGGTAGGCGTGGTAGTAGTTGACCCCGCTCCGTGATGTATGGCGGCGCTGGTTGACCTAGACCACGAGGCATACCCTGGGGAATTGGTGGGGTCGGCTACTCAGCGACAAACAGCGTTTGCAGGGAGAAATCACAAAGTGCTTCCCCATCTGGGTACTGTCACCCATCTGGTCCCCGAGATATGCTAGGGACTGTCAGTTGGTTGAAAATGTTCAAGGAGGGCCACCAGACTGGTGCCTGCACTTCGGCACCTCAGCTACCCTGAAGATTGGAGCGCCTGAACTTGCCCTGGCTTATACTACAGACGGGCAGGGTGACCTGAAAGTGTATAAGCATCTCAGGGCACTACTCAGTTGAGTGTCCTTACTTGGAGCTGGCGGACGCTCGCCCTACAAGGGTCACAGCTCAAGATTGAAGAAGCGCCAAGTCCAGAAAACAGTGAGGGCAAACTTTTTCGGAGTGAGGTTGTGAACTCTTGGAACAATCTACCAGAGAGTGTTGTGACGGCACCGAGTGTGAGCTCTTTCAAGACAAGACTTGACCAACATGGAGCAGGTTCGGGTACATTCAGGAGCCGGTGCATGCCCAGTATTTGCCAACAGTGCGTGACAGAGCGTGACCAATCGTCCGGGCGGCTAGCGAGCCGATCTTTGGTGAAGAAGATCAATGAAAAGTAAAAATAATCAAAGACGTGACCGATCAGGCGGCTAACAAACCCGATCAGTGGCGAAGAGGATAAAAACAATTATGGAGAAGCGTCAGATGTGGCTCTCCGTTCCTGCGAGCTTATATACGGCTAACTGGCAACTCAGGCCTGTGCGGAACACATGCCAGAAAAGCTAATCACACAATGACAAAATTACATTCAACTCATTTGCTGCATATTTAACTATGACAACCAATTGCCACTGGTCCTGCGAATTTCCTCGTCTATTCCTATAATCTAACCAGAGATTGAGCTTGCCAGGAAAAAAGTCAAATAGGCATCAAATTCACCGCTGTTAACCTTAGTTTCACAACTCGGCAGGATTTCTGAACCACGGACCTCTATGGATATATGTTGAGATCTTTGAGATAAGGAGTTTGACATGTTCTTTCAGAAGATTAATGACTTTCTTAAATAGACAACTGCACTAACTAAACTACAAACATCAGATTCTCTGATGTTCGGGCAACAAAAATAATATAACTAAAGTAGCATTGGAAATTCATTTATCCCCAGGGACGACATCATGAGATGCCATTCGTACTGACAGACTCGACTCTCACTTGCTTGATAAGTGTTACTAACAACAAAGACAGTTGAAGCTTTCATCACTCACAAGAGATCTTGAATGCTTTAACTGTAATCAAACACATCTAAGTTGACTCAAAACAACGGTTTCTCTCTCACATTCAAATTTACTTAATAGGGAGGTTGGATTTAGGAAGTCTGAGAAAATGGACGGCACCTTAAACCAGGAAAGCACGTTTCTTCTAGGGATAACTCGCCAGTTATCCATATGTTTTGCGGGCGTGAGGCGTAATATGAATCATCAGGTTTCAAACAGACCAGCAGTCATTGTGACCATGACATGGGCATCAAAATAATCTAACTTCAGTAGCACGGATACTCATGGATATCCAAGGACGATGTAAGGATATGCCACTCGTACTGACAGACTTGACACTCACTTACTTGACAAGTTTTACCAATAAAGGCAGTTGAAGCTTTAACATCACTCTCAATGGATCTTGAAAGTTCCAACTCTAATCGAACATATCTAAGCTGCCTGAACATATACCTACATTGCAATTTCAAATTCTGTGTCGTTATACTAAGGAATAACATGATCCGGGTATACTCAAGATTGAGAAAAAACGGAAGACTCAGGCGTCCTGAAGCGATGAGAAAACAGACTTCTTAGACGGGGACTCAATAAGAGATATAGCTACGTGTTTTGGGGCTATTGAGCGTAATATGAATCGTCTGATTTTACGTTAACTAACATGCACGACCGTCATCGTTACACCTGCACTTCAGCAATTCAGCTATCCTGAGAGATTGGAGCGTCTGGACACTGCCTAGCTGTGAGAGGTTTGAATATAGACCACGATCTTTGCGAAAGACTTTATTCAACATGCCAGTTGGTGATTGGCAACTGGCGCTGCCAAAGACAAGCTCCCACCTCAACATGGGAAAACATATCGTACGATGGGACAATCTTACATCAGTTAAAAAAGCGCGAAATAATAATGTACATTTGAACTAAATAAAAGGAAAATAATGCATTCATAAAAACAACAATAATGCAAGAGAAACCAGTCGGCTAAAGAAAAAAAACTCTAACTGATTTTTACATCACATAGATTACACCACGTAGTCTGTCGAATCAGCCCGGGAGGCTCACGTGCCTCTCCTGGGCCTGGCCAAGGCTGACTGGGGAGGGGCCTAAAAGGAGGGGAGGGCGGGGTATGGAGGGCACAGCAGAAGGGGACCAGAGGCATAGTGCATGGTGCACCACCGGGAGTAGTAGGCACAGGTGTGGAGCTGTTTTGCAGGTGGCGTCTGGTTGCGGATGGACATCCTGCCATCACATTTCAAACTCTGATTTGGCATGTTGCCTGGTGATGCGAGTGGGCGGCCTCACCACCATGCCTGTCCTGTCCCAGAGCTTAGTAGCTGCGTGATCCTGCACACCACTCATGCGGCCCACGACTACGGGAGCCAGCTAATCCAGACACCCTCTGGTGACAAAAAGGACCCCATCCTGGGTTTCGGGCCAAGCGACTCTTTATATATGAAGTGCTCCGCTGCCAGTGCTGGTCCATCTTATAGTGGCTGTTCACACAGGAACGCCGTCACGGGCTGGCGGCCGGTGGCAAGTTGGATTTGGTGACTTGTTCCACCAGAGAGGCGCAGCCCAGGCACCAGAGGAGGGCCTGGGATGTTCAATCGCAGTCCAGGCTACTCCCGGGCCCAGTGTTATCCCTGAGGAGCCTCTAAGCAGCCTTCACCCAGCTCCCTGCCCTGCCATTGACTGGGGGAAGTGGGGCCGACGAGAGCCACACCTGACCCCCATGACTTGAGGAAATCTGTCATCTCAAGGCTGGCAAGGTTGGTACTCTCCATCCGTGGAGATCTGCCTGTGTACCCCACCTCGTAGAAGTAGGCCCAGACTGGCGGTATGATTTTTCCAGAAGTGGCCTTGCTGGGGAAGTATGATCTCCAGCCAACCTGTGAGTCGGTCAGCATATACAGGTGTGATCTGCAGGTGAACAAATCGGCCACCACTTGTTGAAAGGGATAGTCTGGCGCTGGGGTCAGAACCAACGACTCCGAGGCTGGAAGGGCGGGTCTCGCAAGCAGCACACCGGGGACCGATGATACTGCAGGTCACCCTCCATGCCACAGGCCAATAGATAGACTGCCGGGCCTGCCTGAGCCATTGAGTCGAGGCCCTGGTGCCCACATGCAGGTTAACGGCGACCAGGCGGAGGGAGCTCGGGGATGATTATGCATGCAGTCTTGGTCAAAGGTGTGTAGGTGACCAAACTCCTGACTACAGCCAACCTGTCCTCACTGAGAAGTACGGGCGCAGACAGGCTACCTCCCTTGCGACTTGTGGGGGTGCTAGTCGCCAGCACCCTCGATACTAGAATCTGGGTACACTGGGTCGTTCGCAGCCGCTTTGCACACTGTGTCTTCTTTTCCATAGTGATGCACCCATCCTGGTCCAGTTGCGACAGACTGCACACTGCAAGGCACAGGTCCTCCTCTTGATCCATGTCCTCCGCTGGGCCGGTGCCACCCTGAGGGAGGAAGGATAGAGCATTAGCTGGCCAGTTCCGCTTCCCTGGCAAGTATTTGATCAGAACTGGCATTGCAGGGTCTTCTCCTCCTGGAGCCTGAACAGGCGCGGATTCGCCACATCCGTGAGGGTTCTGTCCCCAGCGCCGACTATGGGCGGTGGTCAGTCCGTCACCAGAATGAGGTTCGGGCAGCTGGCGAGGAACAGTCTGGCCTTGCGCAGGCACCATACCACAGTTAGTTCTCCCCTTCCACTGCAGCTGAAGCCGCCAACGTGCTCAGATGTCGGCTACCACAGAGCCAACTGCCACCTCCCTGCAGCAGAAGGGCGTCTGGAGAGGCAGCAGGCACAGTGGCGGTTGCAGGACGACGAAGCCGATGCCCTCCCTGGGCTCAATCCGTGACAGCCGCCGAGGCCCGATCTGTCGTAATACACCAAGCCGCCCCGTTACCGGTTGTAGATGGTGTCCTGGGCCTGGCGAACTTGAGCCGCAGCTGGTCGTCCCAACACACCCGCCGCTCCACTGGCTTCTTGAGGAGCTCACGGAAGGGCTCCATCACAGGTGCAGTGGCAAGGAAGGGGCCAACTGGTTAACCAAGCCATGCCAGGACCTGATGTCAGTGATTGATGGCTAATCCGGCATGGGGAAGTCCTTGATGGCTGACAGACGTTGGGCAGTGAACTGGTAGAGGTCCCACCCCAGGAGGAAACCCACAAACTCGGCTTCTCTCCTGCAGAACAAGAACTTTTCTGGTTTCAGCGTGATACCTGTGCGAGCGCAGGTCTCCAGAAAATCGTAGGTGTGCCAGAACGCCCCCTTCACACTGGAGTCATAGAGGAGAGTGTCATCCATGCACTTGTACTTGCGGGGCACATCCTGAATAGCGTCGTCAAACCTCTTGGTATAGGCATCTGACGCTGAGCAATGTCTCATGGGCGTCCTGCAGTATCGAAAACGGCCCCACGGCGTGATGAATGTGGTCAGACATCTACTCTCCTCCTCCAACTCCACCTTGTTTGCTGTTGAAAAACTCGTTCCATTTCACAACTTGGTTTGAAGATTGAAGAACCACTCCACTGATGGCGTCCAGGGCTTCTGCAGTGGATTTCTCCCTACAAACGCTGTTTGTCGCTGCGTAGCCGACCCCACGAATTCCACAGTGTGTGCTGTAACGGGCCGAGTTTTCTCTTTTCAACAATTTACCATCCAGCTACTGTTTTCTGTGGTATTCTATTTACTCATATACTTATTTGTTCTGTGTAGCATTCCTCCAATGAGTACCCTGTTTAATATACTTATTCTCCTTCCATTCTTTACATATATATTTATTCTTATATGTTCTTACTTATATTCTTATATGTTCTTTACCTCTATATACCTTATATTCTTATATATTCTTATATAAGTAATTCTTATACTTCTCTACTTATGTTTTCCAAGTCAAGGTTCTTCCTTTTCATTTCCTTTCATATAGATTGTATTCTCAGTTTCAATGTTCTTACCTTTCTGAAGTATACTTTGTTTTAGGTCTTTCTAATACATGGGTTAGTCTGGGGAACCATGTTATTCTTTGTATAACACTTTTTATACTTACAAGGGGTAGCTGCCACCACCCAGACTTTTCATTATATAACAGAACTCATGGAAGGGTTTTGGGTAGTGTGGTAGATGTATAGGCACGTGAGTAAGTATTATTTTCTGGGAACCAATGTTTAGAAGGAGTAGAGTGGTGATACTCAGATTACTAACTCAATATTTATTAATACAGTGAGTGGAGAAGATGCATCTTAGATTCACTCAGGCTAAACAGAACCGAAATTAACTTATTAAGTCATCAAACACTTCAAGAACTTATTACCTCATTAAACACCTCAAAATATTCATTACTGTATTGGACACTGTTGTAGTATTTCTGGGACAAGTAAGATTTAGAAATGCTTACACACTGTCAATAACCCTGGACCCGCAGGTCTTACTTTAACAAGGAACAAATTACCTTCTCAATTCGTGGTTAGAACATCATACTCTCAGGTTATTCTTTCATGGGTACTACAGATGACTACATAACACACTGGACTAACTCCACAATTATAGTAACATACAATACCTCCTGTTAGTTTGCAAGGAACAACCTGGTACCTTGAACTCTCATTCAGTGGTTCAATACTTAACCTGGGATGACTATATTTCTGCTAGTCATCCCTAAGCGTGGATATTAATACGGCTCCATACATATAACCAAGAACAGTAGGTAGACCATGATCATATGACCAAGTCAGTGGGCCAGAGTTGTTTACAGCGACCGCCAAGCTGAAGGCTCGCTCGCTAGGTGCACTCAGGGAGGTTGACTCGTTACACACTGGCAGAGTAGTGAGGGCGCTTCCCGGGGGAATCGTGTCCTGGGATTCTAAACGCGCCCTTAGAGACAGTCTTCAAGAACCATGGTGCCCATAGGTAGCTATCGACCTTCAGGAGAGTGGCTAACACATCCGCGTCTGTAGACGTGGAAGAAGAGTCACGAATGCGTGAATATTTAACTTCACTATACAAAACATACGTCTGGCACCGGTTCAGACGATAGCTAGAGCTCTACTTTACTTGACTTAATTGGCACTGAAGGTACTATGTTGAAACATGAACACGGATATTCGCAAAAATGACTAAGTTAAACTGAGTTAATATGGCGGCGTGGAACACACGTGAACATACCTGTAGACGTGGGAGAAGAGTCACGAATGCGTGATTCTCCCTCGTGTAGAGGTATATACGTGCCCCCGCTGGGCAGCTTGGGCCTCCATATTCATGCCAGAAAGGTCAATCTTACCAACAACATACCTTCTCTACCATGTTGGATCACCGTATATTTAATTATGAACTCCGGTGTTCCGGATCAGGGTAATTTCCTATGTCTATTCATATAATCTAATCAGAGGTTGAGCTTGCCAGGAAAAGGTGGAATATACACGTTGATAACAACAATTCTGCAAGCTCAGGCCTGCCGCGAACAAGGAACTATTCACAGGGAGACGTTAGATCTTGGAGATTATACCAGTTGACAGAATAGTTCAGGAAATTAATGACTTTCTTAAATAGATAACTGACACTAATTAAACTATAAACATCAGATTCTCTGATGTCGGGGCGACAAAATTATCTAACTTCAGGCGCGATCAGAAACTCATGGATATTCTTAGGAACGAAACCGATGGGTATCGTTTGTCCTGGCAGACTCAACACTCACTTACTTGACACGTCTTACCAACAATAAGGACAGTTGAAGCGTTCAACACCACTCACAATGGATCTTGAATGTTTCAACTGTAAACCGACATATCTAAGCTGACTCTAAACCAGGGTGTTCTCTCTCACATTCAAATTCATTTTATAGAGAGGTTGGTTTCAGTAAGTCAGAGAAAATGGGATAACAGGGGACTGAGGCGTCTTGAAGTGATGAGAAAACGGACTCCTCAGATGGAGGGCTCAAACGAAAAGCAGAGGTACCTGTTTTGTGGGCTATTGAGCGTAATATGAATCATTTGATTTTGGCGTTAACTGAAGTGTACGACCGTGGTCGTTACAGTGCCTCGTGGTCTAGGTCAACCAGTGCCGCCATACATCACGGAGCGGGGGTCAACTACTAAGCCACGCCTACCCCCCCGCTATTTAAGACCTGACCTCGTGGTGACCTGTCTCTTTCTACCTACACCAACCAGCCAGCAACACCTCCTCCTCCTCCGCCTGCCTGGCGGTCCTCGCTCCCGCCGGAGAGCATGGCGACCCACAAGCTGGTCCTCCTCTGAGCATCCTCACCAATCAGCTCTCTCTACATCACGCTTGTACCCATGCTGCCTTCCCAGCACCAAGCTGCATTGTACATCCAATACAACATGTATATAGAGAGCACATTGTGAGTTTCCTTTCTCCATTCCATCCTGAGTGAACACCAAACAATCCCATAACCCACACTTCCTTGGGCGAGAGCTGCTCCCACTGACCGCTGGGGTATCTCGAGTCAATCACCCTTTGGAGTGCAGGGACGCAGTTCAGGCGAATGTGGAGTGTGGCCACCAGTTGTGACCACCAGTTCAACAGCACCCATGACTCCATGGACCGCCTCCATGTCCTAAACGCAGCTGCTGGCATTTCTGCCTCACACTTCTCTGGAGCGACAGCTGCTGGGGGCTTCATGACCGGCATAGAAGCATGACCACCGCCAGCACCTAGAGACGCCATCTGAGCCATCAATGCACTCATGGCCTGCTGCTGGGCGCGCGTGGTGTTCCCGGCCAGTGTAGAGATGCCCTTTTACTTTTACTTTTATCCTCTTCGCCACTGATCGGCTTGTTAGCCGCTTGGGCGATCGGTCACGACTCGTTTCCTTTATATTCTTCACCAAAAGGTCGGCTCGCTAGCCGCCCGGGCGATCGGTCACGTCTCTGTCACGCACTGTTGGCAAATACTGGGCATGCACCGGCTCCTGAATGTACCTGAACCCTTCCAGTGTTGGTCAAGTCTTCTCTTGAAAGAGCTCACACTCGGTGCCGTCACAACACTCTCTGGTAGATTGTTCCAAGAGTTTACAACCCTCACTCCGAAAAAGTTTGCCCTCACGGTTTTCTGGACTTGCGCTTCTTCAATCTTGAGCTGTGACCCCTTGTGGGGCGAGCGTCCGCCAGCTCCAAGTAAGGACACTCAACTGAGTAGTGCCCCCTGAGATGCTTATAAACCTCAACTAGGTCCCCCCTTGCCCGTCTGTAGTATAAGCTAGGCAAGTTCAGGCGCTCCAATCTCTCAGGGTAGCTGAGATGCCGAAGTGCAGGCACCAGCTTGGTGGCCCTCCTTTGAACATTTTCAACCAACTGACAGTCCCTAGCATATCTCGGGGACCAGATGGGGTGACAGTACTCCAGATGGGGAAGCACTTCACTCCTGAAGATCGTCACGAGGGACGGACCGTCTAGATATCTGAACGACCTTCTTATAAGACCCAATAATTTATTTGCCTGATTTACCTTCTTCTCACAATGGCCCGAGAACTTCAGCTCATTGTCAACATACACACCTAGGTCCTTCTCACACACACAGTCTCAACTAGTACATTTTCTTCATCCCGTTGGGACATATGGTACGCCTCCTTACCGTTGGTACGCCCCAGGTGCATCCTCTTACACTTCGTGACATTGAATCTCAGCAGCCATTCCTTCGACCATTCCTGGAGCCCACAGAGGTCCTTCTGCAGCTCTTCACAGTCCGCTTGGTTCTTAATTTCCCGAAATAACTTGGCGTCATCGGCAAACATTTGTATGGAGGAGTGTACAACGTCAGGCATATCATTTATGAAACAAACAAACAACAGCGGGCCCAATACACTACCCTGCGGTACCCCACTTGTTACAGGTACAGATGACGATTTCGTGCCATTAATCACCACACATTGCTTGCGGTCATGTAGAAAGTCTTCTATCCACGCTAGGACATTTCCCGAATTCCGTACCCTTCCAGTTTGATTTTCAGCCTTTCGTGGGGTACACTGTCGAAAGCCTTGGCAAAATCTAGGTAAATATTGTCGATATTACCACCCCGTTCTAGAATATGGGTCCAAATATCCAATACCTTGAGCAATTGTGTCAAGCAAGAGCGCCCCGGCATAAAACCGTGTTGGCAATCTTTTACAAGGTTGTTTCGTAGTAGATGTTCCATCGCTGCATCTCTGATAATACTCTCAAGTACTTTACATATTATGCTGGTCAGGCTCACCGGTCTATAGTTGTTCGTGGAGTGCCTATCGCCCTTCTTGAAGATAGGACTCACATAAGCCACTTTCCATTCACTGGGGACCATTTGTTCATCCAGGCATTTACAAAACAGAATCTTCAGGGGCTCTGCAAGCTCGTTGCACAGCTCCCTTAGCACTCTAGGATGCACCATGTCAGGTCCAGGACTCTTATGGACCTTTAGCCTGGACAGTTTATTTCTAATACCCTCTTCTGTGAACACAATGTGGGTCAGTGCTGTGTCGAACCGTCTGTCCTCAAACGCAGGAAGGTTAGTTGCATCCTCTCTTGTGAACACTGAGGAAAAGAAGCTGTTCAATGCCTCAGCTTTATCCTGGTCAGAATCTGCGTAACTACCATCTTCAAGCCTCAGGTCTGATACTCCTACTCGCGTTTTCAATTTCGACTTTGCATAGCGGTAAAACGCCTTTGGGTTTGACTTGACCTCGCGTGCAACCAGCCTTTGGAACTCCTTTTCAGCCCTCCTACACTCTATCTTTGCTTGGTTTCTGGCTCTTGCATACATCCTCCTGTCTTGCTCATCGTTTGACCCAACCCACGTCTTGAATTTCTGGGTTTTCTTCTTAATTTTGTCGACCGCCGCATGGTTCATGTGTAGGGATCCCCTCGTATTCCTAGAAGCACTGGGTTTGGTCTTGGGTATATATTTATCGATCAAATGGGTCATTTTACTAGTTATGATATTCAGCGTAGTGTCTGCGTTCTTGTACCTTAATAAGTCAGGCCAGTTGATACCCCTCATCTCTTCCCTCATCCCATTGTAATTTCCCTTGTAATATTTGCACCTTGGCCTGGCCTTATCTTGAACTAGGTAACAGTTAAATCTGAATGACAACACTGTATGGTGACTGGTGCCAACTGGGGCAAGGTGTTCCAGTTTGGCCACCATACCCTCCTCGTTTGTTATGATGAGGTCAAGTGGCTTGGGTGTTTGTTCCCCTCTGTAATGTGTCGGGTCTCTCACATGTTGGAACAGAAAATTATCTCTCAGAGTTTCTACAAAAAGAGTAGCAGGATTATTCAAGTCATTCGGGGTTGACTCGTTTCTCCAGTCGATGTCGCCATAGTTAAAGTCCCCCATGATAAGGAGGTGGCTGGGGTTGAGCATCGCCGCATTGTTTATTAAGGTTCTTAAGTTCCTTTGATTTAGTGGGCCACAGTTCGGGGATCTGTAGATACACCCGACGATAAGTAAGTCCCCTCCCTTTAATTTAATTTTACACCACTTGGACTCTTCAAAGACATCCTCTCCCTGTACCCTCGCCTGGCTGGCTCTAAGGTCTTGCCTAGCGTAGATACCCACACCCCTCCTGCAGGATTCTTGAGTTAGGTTCGTAAATGAGTCATATCCAGCAATACTGAACTCACATTCCTCTGGGTCGATTCTCCTGTTCTTGTACAACAGTTCTACAACTCCTACAATATCTGGTTGGTGTACTCTTAGTAGTGTTTCAAACTCCTCCCTCTTATCAAGGAACGTGTCGGTATTAGTGTACATGACATTCAAGCCAGAATTTGTTCTCGGTAACGTCTCTGCTCTTAGTAATAAACCCGCTCCACCCACATTCTCAGAAGCTGCAGCATTTGCTAAGTACACTGTATTTTGCAGGGTGTGGTTAAAAATTTCATTGTTTACACGGCGCTCGTTCCCTCCTGTCCGGTAGGCTGAGCTGGTGCCGCCTCCCGGGTGGG
This sequence comes from Homarus americanus, assembly GCF_018991925.1. NCBI lineage: Eukaryota > Metazoa > Arthropoda > Malacostraca > Decapoda > Nephropidae > Homarus > Homarus americanus. Next base: position 96,164 of record NW_024724238.1, on the reverse strand, counting down.
GGGTTGAGTGGGTGGAGGGTGCACTGCTGCCCCCTGGCCCTGTGTCGGCACACTTGTTTCCACTACCCTCCCCCTGAGTATAACCCATGTGCACCTGTCCCCGTTCCTTCTCGACTCCTCCCTCTTCTGCTTCAAGTCCAGCAGGAGCTTCTTGTGCTGTTCCCTCTGCATTACCGTGCGGTCTGGGTGAATAAATACATCTCGAAATGCCTCGCTCCTTGCTAAGTTTTTTGCCTGCCGGATAACTTGCCATTTTTCCTCCTCACTCCCTAGTGTGATCCTGAGGGGGCGAGGCTTAGCCCCCTGCTTTTGTCCCAGTCTCCTCACATCCTGAGGGGTTGCTGGAATCTTCAGAACCTCTGTGCAAATATTTTGAAACAGCACCTTGTCGTGTGTTTCCTTACTCACAGTTCCCTCTGCCTGGCTCTCTGGGACTCCAAAAACTATTACATTGTTCCTGCGCTGGAGCCGTTCCTGGTGTTCCTCCTCTCCCCTAACAGTAGGTCCGTTAATTTTCATTTCTTCGACACACTTTTTCAGAGTCCCAATCTGCTGTAGAACCTGTACTGATTCTGCATTACTCTCCGCCCCCCCCACCCGTGGCCCTCCTAATACGTCCGCATAGCTCCTCTTAGCAACCACCTCCATTCTATTAGCTACTTCCTCAGTCTTAGCAAGGATCTCTTTCTCAACTTGCTCCAGTTTGTCAACCAGCAGGGCTCCTGCTTCATCTATTTTCGTCCCTAGAGAACTCGTTCCCTTATGGATTGCAATCGCTTCATTCACCTTGACTATGCAGCCAGGGCAATACCAGCAACAGCCATCAAGCTTTACGGCAGTTAGTAACTTCCTAAACGTTGCATTAGTTAGGCCTGCATCCTCCATATCCGACGTCTCCCTGCAGTAATCACATACCAAACTCATGGTTGTTGTTGTTGTGGGGGGGGTGTAGACTGTGTATAGATCTACACCTATTTCAAAGAAAATAAAGAGAGAAAAAAGTACTTAGCTACTCTCTGTTGCCTATGGAGTTGTCGTCTGCGACTGCGTACACTGTATCTCCCTGTGAATGGTGTATTGTAGGCACAGTTTCAGTCCTTGAGCAAGCACACAATCAACATAAAATAAAATTTAAAGTCTCTGTGGCACCTATGACACGACTTGGTTTCAGCTGGCACGGTGCCTTTCCAGCTTGCTTGCTAGTGAGCGCTCACTTTAAGTTATTTACAACTTCAGCGGTCACTGATGACACTATGAACTATCACTGTGTACACTGTATCTCCCTGTGAGTGGTGTATTATAAACACAGATTCAGTCCTTGAGCAAGCACACAAACAAAATAAAATTTAAAGTCTCTGTGGCACCTATGACACGAATAGGCTGGCAGTTGTCCTTACCAGCTCGATTGCCAATATGTATTCGCTTTAAGTTATTATAGTCTCTTCTGCATTCACTGATGACAACTATGAACTGATTTAACTGAAGGCACAGTACTACACTCCCTGGTTGGCCTTTATCACAGCCGTGACCACAACACCCTAAAAAATAAAATAAAATAAAAGCTTTGTCATGTGGCAGTGATTGTGTGGTTATAGGCCTGTGACCCTGGCTGTACCTCCAACTCGGTGGAAATTGAGTTTTCAAAAATACAATCGTGTCTAGCATGAAAAGTCCGACATCGATTTACACTTTCACCTCACTAAGACGATCTTGACGAACTTATGTAATCACTGTCCAGTTTCTGCCGCTCTACATCGAAGGCCCGGATGCCGAACACGCTTTGTTACAGAGACGCAACACGACCTTGAGGGCGTCGAGAATCGTGGACGTGTAGGGGCCATGTCAGCGTTCTTGTCAGGGCTGTAATGGCGTATCGGGCCCCGACATATCCTACTCACTGTGCTCCATGTGAGAGGTTTGAATCATAAACCACGTTCTTTGTAGACTTTATTCTAACAGCGCCAGCTGGTGACTGGCAACCAGGCGCTGCCAAAGACAAGCTCCCACCTCAACATGGGAAAACATATAGTACGATAGTGCAATCTTACACTAGCTTATACTACAAACGGGCAAGGGGTGACCTAATTGAGGTGTATAAACATCTCTCGGGGGCACTACTCAGTTGAGTGTCCTTACTTGGAGCTAGCGGACGCTCGCCCCACATGGGGTCACAGCTTAAGATTGAAGAAGCTGCAAGTCCAGAAAACTGTGAGGGCAAACTTTTTCGGAGAGAGAGTTGTAAACTCTTGGAACAATCTACCAGAGAGTGTTGTGACGGCACCGAGTGTGAGCTCTTTCAAGACAAGACTTGACCAACACTGGAGCAGATTCAGGTACATTCAGGAGCTGGTGCATGCCCAGTATTTGCCAACAGTGCGTGACAGAGACGTGACCGATCGCCAAAGCGCTAACGAACCGATCATTTGGTGAAGAGGATAAAAGAAAAGGAAAAGTAACAGAGATGTGACCGATCGCCCGGGCGGCTAACGAGCCGATCAGTGGTGAAGAAGATTAAAGTTAAAGTATATTTTCTACTGTACGTTATTGATAGTAAAGTAAGGTAAAAAGTATACAACACACACTAAGACTGTCTCTAATCATATCACTCATCCAATCATCATCTAGCACAAAAACAAAAAGAAAAAAAAACATTAGTTCAGGCCGAAATAGGTGAGAGGTAAGCTGGCCAGCAAATCCAAAGCCACAGCCACTGACACACACTGGCGGCGGCGGCAGAGTGTAAACAACGTAGAGGAGGACCAGCCACAGGTACTGTATTACTCTTAATATTAAGCTGATGAGCTAAGTCACGCTACAAATTATTAAAAACAAGATTGTAAGGATCATTCATAACATAACGCAAGATATCACATTGTTCACTGGACATTAGAAATATGTTCAGTATTATACAGTAGTAATACTTTGTGTTATCGTCAGTAAATTTTATACATTACCTGTGCCTTACTTACCTTATGGGAAGAAGGCCAGTGACCTGTGTAGGATCCCTCCAATATTATTGATAATTATATCAAAGGCTATTTTGAAGCACACTAATATGGCTGTATTGAAGCTGTTTGAATGTCGTATTTTTTTTACAAGTTGCCCATAATGTCCCACAATATTTTTGGTTAATTTATAGTATCACACCGGTCTTTATTTCTGTAGTAAAAATATATATCTCATAATGTCTACACAATTGTAACATATTTTTCTTCTATGATATTTCCACCGGAAATTAAGGATAACCGAGATATTAATTTTTCAAGATTATTACTTTACAGTCTCAAGTGTCGACATGATTTGTTTACTTATGACGGAGGTGGTCTGAACCCTCTGCTCAGGCATTGCTCCAGGCCTCCGATAGGGAGCTGGTTAGGTTAGGTTAGGTTAGGTTTTCTTGGTTGGTTGGAAATATAATTTATTTAAAAAAAAAAATCCAACTTTTTCTGTTGTGATTGTTGTGTGTGGGGGGGTATCTAAAAGACACGTAATTTCCGGTGAAAATGAATATCAAATTCGTTTGAAACTCATCAAAATACATAGAAAACCTATTTTTAATATCAAAATAAATACCAGTGTGATAATATAAATTTACCATATTTTGGGTCCAGTTCTAGGTATATTGGTTAATATATACGACTAACCCGCGGACGAGTTATTTTTATTACTGTTTATTTTCGGTAAATTTTTACTTAAGGACATGAGTCCCTAGGGGTTGACCAATATGTTTTTCCAGTGAATTTTGTTGTATTTTAAACAAATCTGACCTTTATTTTTGACAGAAATTACAAACTTCAACAATAATGGGGGAGAGCCTGGGAAATTGGAGTTTTGGGTGGGGAGAAAACGAAAATGAGTCATCTGACCTAACCTAATTCCTAGCCGGCTCTGCCCCCAGACCCCGGTAGGCCCACCTGAAATTAACCAAAGTTTTTCAGTAGTTAAAAACTTTGGGGCACGCCATGTCTGAAAGTACAATACAATACCTTAGTTAGAAGTGGAAGGACCAGGGATATGTAAGACTTGGATAGAGTGATCGTCTTTCTCGTAAAACTCGGCAATAAACTTAAAATAATCGTAGGAGCACAAACGACAACCAACCTCCACCACGACCATTGTGAAACTGGTCAATGAAATTACCCAGGCTGCTTCCTTTGAAAAAAATCAAATGTGATTGGTCGAAAAAAATTTGCGTGCTGATATTGATACATCATTGGTCACGACTGGATGACGTCAGTCAACATTGCGCTTGCGTGATGCGCTGATAACATCATCTCACAGACGAAGACAGAAAAGTACTTAAAATCAATTGAATTCAATTGTGTCGCTATTATCCATTTCCACCATGTATATATGGGGTTCAAAATGCTCAGAATAGCCAGATCTAAATGCTTCAGTAGTTTATTACTTTCGGGGACGCTATGTCCGAAAGTAAAATACAGTAATACCTTATTTTCTTACAATATTCTCATCAATGAGTTCTGATATGATAATAATTTCTTGTGCAAATTCTTCGTTTCATAGATAATTAGGTGGTCAATATGGGGAAAATGTCAGCAGGGATCTGGATATTGTCTTCCCAACGGTAATGAGGCCGCGCTCTGCTGTGGTTCTTTTCCCCAGGCTCGTGGCATTTTCATTTTCAGCATGATGAGTGAAGGTTGTTGCCTGTCTTATGTGGACATAATTTGCAAATTTAGGGATGAAGACAATGAGACCCTTCAATTGTTCAAAGACCAAGGCATTGTTCCTTTAAATAGAGACTGTCCACACTGCGGGAACCCCTGTGCTTTCAAACCAGAAAGAAATTTGTTCATCACTTCCTCAATGCCGTGGCTCGACATTTCCCGCCATCACAGTAAATCACTCCGCCGCCTGGGCAGCGTAAGCGCTGGTGCGGCTGCATCATCTCGCGTCCAGAAAATGCCTCAAATTCACCATATCATAGGAAGTTCTTTATGTTTAATATAATGTTTAATATAAGAACATAAGAAAATAAGGAGTCTGCAATAGGCCGGTTGGCCTGTGCAAGGCAGCTCCTGTTGAGAGTTACTACCACTCTCTATCATCCATGAATCTATCTAGCCTCCTTTTAAAACTTTCCAGTGTTCCAGCACTTACTACAAAGTTGCTAAGCTTGTTCTTTTCGTCTACTACCCTATTTGTGAACCAGTTCCTTCCTATCTCCCTCCTAAACCTAAACTTATCAACTTAAATCCATTGCTATGAGTCCTATCCTGCTCGGATATTATAATAACTTCATCTATATCTCCTTTATTGATTCCTTTCACCCACTTAAATACTTCTATCATATCTTCCCACACTCTTCGTCTTTCTAGGGAATGCAAGTTTAGTTTCTTTAATCCATCGTGATAAGGAAGGTTTCTAAGTCCCGGAATCATTTTCGTCGTTCTTCTCTGCACCGACTCCAGTGAATCTCTATAATAAGGGCACCAGAACTGAACAGCATAATCGAGGTGCAGTCTGACTAGCGCAAGATATAGTTGCAATAAGACCTCTGCACTCTTATTACTTACATTTCTAGATATAAAACCTAATACTCCGTTTGCCTTATTTCGAACATTAACGCACTGTTTTCTAGGCCGTAGGTCCGGGCTTACAAGTACCCTTAAGTCTCTTTCACAAGTCGACTTCTCAAGGTTGATGTTGTTAAGGCTGTATACATTGCCAGTATTTTTTCTTCTAATATTAAGTACGCTGCACTTGCTGGTGTTGAATTTCATTTCCATTTTTCTGACCACTCCTGCAGTTTATTTAAATCCCCCTGTAGTGCATTTGCATCCTGCCCTGAATTAATCTGCTGCCCTATTTTGGTGTCATCCGCAAACTTGCTTTTGTCACTTCTGATACCAGTACAGTGGTCCCTCGGTTAACGAGCACAATCCGTTCTAGAAGGTTGCTCGTTATCCGAAAAACTCATTAACCGAAACCATTGTTTCAATGGGTTTTTGGGTAATTGGTTCCAGCTCACCGAAAATTGCCTAAATTCAACAAAAAAGGTAGAAAGGTACACTTACTTTGAGGTGTGTATGTAGAAGGCTCCTGGATGATGATGGGGATTAGAATGGGGGTGGAGGAGAAGGGAGAAGAGAAGGAAGTGGAGGTGGAGGAGAAGCATTTTACTGCTTCTTGGAAGGTGAGTCACCTTCCATGAAAATGTCAGGAACCTCTGGACTGACAGATTCTCCACCATGAACATCCTCTCTCCTTCTTGAAGTGGAAGGCTGAGGGCTAGCATCTTGTTCCCGCTGCCTTTTACTAAAGAATCTGTCAATTTTTGTTTGTGGGGCATCTCTCCTCCTCATCATTAACTGATGTTTGAAGAAGGAGACCACTGTGTCCTCAACATGACACAAAGCTAGTTCAGACTTTTCCACATCTGGGTGCCTTGAAGCCAGTTTCCTGAACTTCCTTCAGTGGTGAACAACATCTTTCAACTCTGAAGTTGACATATGGTCATCACTTTCCGTTTCCTCCCTCACCACTGTCAGCCTCTTAACATCTCATCCAGTTGCTGCAAGTCTTCAGGAGTAAGTTCCTGTTCATGAGACATCACAAGCTCTTCTACATCATCATCCTCCATTTCAAGGCCAAATGACTGACCAATGGATACAATCTCCTGGTGCAACTCTGTTTCATCCTGAAATCCCTCAAAATCATGGACTACTGATGGCCACAGTGCTTTTCATGAAGAATTGAGGGATCTAGTGGAGACTTCTTGCCATGAAGACACAATCAATTTTACAGCCTCCAGGATGTTAAACTGTGTCTTACAGAATTGTGCCAGTGTTAGTTCAGGATCAGTGGAAGTTGCCTGATGACACCTCCTGAAAATTTTCATGTACTGTACAGCTTCTTAAAGTTGCTGATCACATTCTGGTCCATTGGCTGTATGATTGATGTAGTGGTTGGAGGCAAAAACAACACTTTGACAAAGTCAAATTGAGACTCCAAAGTTCTGGCAAGTTGAGGGTCATGACCAGGAGCATTATCCATGAGGAGAAGAGTCTTTAAAGGGAGTTTATTGGTGGTTAGGTAGCTCTTGACAGAAGGGCAAAACACCTCAACAGCCCATTCATTAAAGAGCTGTCTTGTTACCCATGCCTTACGGTTGGATTTCCAATAAACTCCAACCTTTGTTCTTACCACTTTTTGTTGCTTGAACACCCTGGGGTTCTCAGAGTGGTAGACAAGCATAGGCTTCAGTCGGAAATCCCCTGAAGCATTGGCACCAAGCGATAGAGTGAGACGGTCTTTCATGGGTTTATGCCCAGGTAAAGAGGCTTCATCTCTGGTGATGAATGTTCTTTTGGGCATCTTTTTCCAGAACAGCCCAGTTTTGTCCACATTGAACACTTGCTGTGGAAGATAATTTTCTGTATCCACCAGTTCTTTAAATTCCACTAAAAGCTTTGCTGCCCCTTCCTTATCAGCACTGGCAGCCTCACCATGCCTAACACTAAATATGTCACTTCTTTTCTTAAATTTTTTTAACCAGGTCTTGCTGGCTCTAAAATCTTCAAATTCTCTGCCTGAAGAACCAGGTTGATTTACCTTTAAATGTTTGTATATTTCCCTGGCTCTTTCACAAATAAATTCAGTAGAAACTGAATCACCTTTCATCTGTTTTTCCCTAATCCAGATGAGAAGTAACCTCACTGATTCTGCTATTAGGGATCTACCTTTGAACACTCTGGTAGACTTGTCTCTCACTTTCACTTCCTTGAATTTGTCTTTCTGTGCAAGAATTGTCGATACAGTTGATGTTGACATGTCATATTCTTTGCTTAGCACATTTGTTCTAATGCCTTCATGTTTTTTAATTATTTCCTGTTTCATCTGAATTTAAATCGCTTTTCTAGATTTCTTGGTACCCATGCTGGATTCAAAAACAATTTCAACACGTGTTATTTTAAGTTCAATTGCTGTAAATAAAGAATATTTTCTTTAAATTAACACTGCACTGCTCTATATATCATCAATATGTAAAATAAATTTCAAAATGATCAATAATTTGACTGAAAACACAGAAAAAAAGCATTTATGTTGAAGTGAGTCTGAAGCAAGATGTTACCTCCACTGAAAAGACACAGAGACTGACTCCTGTTTGGTGTGTTGACAGGCTGTTTGGCAAGCATAAAACTAGTTTCCTGTACTTCAATTATGTTCAATAACACTGGTCAACAGCCAAAATGGTTCACATATGAGATCATGCTCACACAACTAATTTCATATTGCTGAATTCGAATCTGATATTTGTTTTGTTCTATCAGACCAGGTTTTATAAAAAAATCAATACTAGGTACAAATATTTAATATTCCATCATATGTCGTGCAAAAGATGAGATTATCTCATGTGACTGTGCTTTCATGACTAATTTCATATTAATGAATATTAATTGGATGTTTCATTCTACCATCAGACCTACTTTCTTAAAGAATAAAAAAAATAGTAAATATAGTAACATTATCGCGTCATGCAAGATACAATTTTAAACCTATCACAGATAAGCTCATAAAAAATTGTACCAAAAAACATAAGTTCAAATCCTTTATAATGACAAAATATGAAGTTCTAAAAGTGCTTCTGAACTTTACTCTTTCTCTTGTACAGCTTGCTCTCTTCTCGTTGCAGTGTCCAGC
>NW_024724238.1:12500-82500 GCF_018991925.1 Homarus americanus | reverse complement strand
GCTCTTCTGCTACACTTTCAACCAACTGTTCAACATCTTCATTATCAATTTCTAACTCCAGATGTTTACCCAACTCCACTATCTAGTTACAAATCTCAGAAATAACTTCATTTTCATTAAATCCTCTGAAACTGTTCACATATCTTTTCAGTACTTTCTTCCATTTTCCATTCATGCACTGTTGTGTAACCTCATCCCATGCTGCAATAATGTTCTTTATACATGTCAAAATGTTGTAGTCCTTCCAAAACTGTCTGAGCGTTTTCTCACCTTCAGTAGCAGCAACAGCCTGAGCGAAGGTCGTACGTAAATACAGTGGTCCCTCGGTTAACGAAATTTTGGTTAACGAACTGCCTCCCATAAGATTCTTAAATTCGGTTAACGAACAAAAATTCGGTTAACAAATTCCTTACGAACCGACCTCAACATGTTTTCGCTTGCACTGGCCGGTCAACCAGCTTTAGTATTAGTCCGCCAATACAATAATCGGTTCTAGGGCTTAAATTCCTTACTATTTTAGTAAATATCAAGAAGTTTATACTATTCAATAATTTTAAAAGTTTAATATTCAATTTTTTAGTCATTTTAACAATTATTGAACATAATTGAAGGTAAAGTGACTAGTTTAATGCGCGGCATCCAGCCTCTTAACACAGCAAACAGGCGTTAGTCTCTCTCTGTTTTCACTGGAGGTAACATCTTGCTTGAGACTCTCTTCAACTAAACGCTTTTTTTCTGTGTTTCCAAGCAAATTATTGGTCATTTTGAAATATATTTTACATATTGACAATATATAATGCAGTGCAGTGTTGATTTAAAGAAAATAATCTTGAAATACGCCAAGAGAACTAAAATTTTATGGGTGAAATGGTGCCATGGGTTGACTTCTCTTCCACCCCAATGCCTTCACTTCTTCCTTCTCCTCCACCCTCATTTTAATTCCCATCATCATCATCATCATCATCCAGGAGCCTTCTACATACACACCTCAAAGTAAGTGAACTTTTCTACCATTTTTGTTGAATTTAGGCAATTTTTGGTGAGCTGGAACCAATTACCCAAAAACCCATTGAAACAATGGTTTCGGTTAACGAATTTTTCGGTTAACGAACAACCTGCTGGAACGGATTGTGTTCGTTAACCGAGGGACCACTGTAATTAGCTTTAAAAGCTGCAATAGCACCTTGATCCAGGGGTTGGATGATAGAGGTAGTGTTAGGTGGAAGGTAGACTACCTTAACATGAGGGTGCAGGTCGTCCAGGTGTGGTGGGTGTCCCGGAGCATTATCCAAAATTAGCAAAATCTTGAATGCAATCCCTTGTTGCAGGCAATACTCCTTGGCTCGTGGAATGAAACAAGTCGGGAACCAATCCTCAAACAGTACTAGGGTCATCCAGGCTTTCTTGTTACTGCAATAAAACACTGGCAGTGTGTGCTTGCTGACATGTTTAAAAGCCCTTGGGTTGTCTGAATGATAGATCATGAAGGGCTTTATCTTGAAACCAGCTACATTCCCCCCAACAGAAGTGTAATTCTGTCCTTGAATGCCTTGAATCCTGGCAGTGTTTTCTCCTCTTTGTGGATGTATGTCCGTTCAGGCATGCGCTTCCATAATAAGCCAGTTTCATCAACATTGATTATTTGCTCAGGCAAATAATTTCCTTCCACGATCACACGATCTAGCTCCTCCTTAAAAGCTTCGGCAGCACCAACATCAGCACTAGCTGCCTCTCCACTCACCTTAACATCATGTAAATTGTAGCTGTTCTTCAAACCTGTTAAACCACCCATGACTTGCTGTGAAGGTTTGGTCGCACTCATCTCCTGCCTGCTCCTTCAGGCTTTCGAAAAGGCTTCTTGCCTTAGCCTGTATGGTTAGAAGGCTTAAGGGTACACGCTCTTGTATCTGGTCTTCCATCCATATCACAAGTAATTTCTCCACCTCATGAAGAGGACCGTGTCTTTTCTTCGTTATTATAGTTCCCTTTATAGGTGATGATTCTTTCACTACATCACAAACAGTTATTAGTCATAAAAATGGGGAACTGGGCGAAAAACAGAGCAGCAATGTTGACTCCTAGTGTTTTGATGGCGGGAGCTTCAGCTTGCCCCAGTCACCGCTAGGTGGCAACATCTACTGGGCCGGCTCACGACTGAAACCTTGAAGGACTGTAGTCGAGTTACGTGTTAACAGAAAGTTTATTTATGAATGTGGACGAAAGTCGATTTATGAGATGAAGGAAAAAAATAAAAATGTGAATAAAGTCGAGCCACATGGTGAAAGGGTTAATGTACTACAGAGGAGCCTCATATGAGAAGTATTTCCAAGCCCAGACACTAAAGCTCGCAGGACAAGTTACCTCGATTGTGATATCAAAGAAAATATCTGCTTCACAATTTTGTATAGTTGTTTGTATTATTTGTATGCTGTATTGTAGGTTACTGAACTAAACTTTGATTCTATGCATATTACATATTTTTTTTTTTTTTTTTTAAATAAACTTTAAGGTTAGTACAGTACAGTAGACTTGCATCTTACACGAGGGTTATGTTCCTGGGTCCTCGTGTAAAGCCCAAAAACACGTAAATTCAGAGACACTCCTCTAAATCACACTTAAATCACTATATATATGTACATATACACTAGAACTGGCTGGGAAAATGGGGGAGAGAGAGGGAGGGAGGGAGGTGATGTATTGTGACAGTTGGTGCCGAACGTCTAGTGGGTAGTACAGTACTGTATTTATTTATCTGTCCTTTAGAGTGACTTTAAGTTTTTCTCTTATAAAATGTCACAGAAGTGACCTGGGAGAATATAACTTACATTGCTGGGATTCTTGTAAGATAGTGATTAATTTGAAGATAATCATGCTATAGTTTGCACTAGACAAATTATTTAGTACATTATTTTGAGTACATGAACAGTACAGCTTTGCCCTTAGGACAGTGTATGCATGTAAATGAGTAAATTTAAATGAAAAAAGTTAGGTGTATCGAGCCAAAAATATTAGTTGAAAAACTTTATGTAGTCAAACCTGTGTTGTTGTTTGAGATTATTCATCCTCTTCCAACGTGACCGTGGGGGGATCATCAAGGTCAGATAATGTTGCAGGGGAGGATGTGGGCAGCTGAAGGTCACTGAGAGAAGTTGAGGGTGTTGACTGATCTGCTGACTATGTTGATACTGAGGTTTTCTTTAAGATAATGGTGATGGGAAGCTGTCGTTGTTGTTTCTTAAGCTGCTGGAACATTTTCTTATACTGAGCCATAACACTTGTAAGACCTTGTGAGAAGTTGATGCTGCACTCCATAGAGGGGTCATACTCAGACACTAAGTTTTTCAAGTGCTCGGCCACCTGAAACACTTCACTAAACTTGTGTATATCCCAACATGCTGTGGCTCTTCTGGTTCTTCTTCGTCCGCTCTCACTATTTCCCCCAACTCAGCATCAGTCAGAGTTTCCCTGTGCCCTTCAATTAACTCCTCGATTTCCTGCTCAACCATGTCTTCAAACTCATCACCGCCTACAGCCCTGGCCACCGTCACGATGTGCTTTACTTCAGTCGATCGTAGGGACTCTTTTGAAGTCATGCGCACAGTCACTCCACAGTGCCCGCCAATATGAATTAACTGACTCTGGTTTCAGTGCATTCATGGCCTCCTTCACAAAAGTGATGCAATTGGCAATGCTGAATTCCTTCCAGCATGCCATAACACTGTTGTTAGTGCCGTCCTCCATGGCGTTGCGAATGAAGACGAAGGTGAGACTTGTGTAGGCTGCCTTAAAGCACAGAATCATGCCCTGGTCGAGAGGCTGGAGGATGGAGGTGGTGTTTGGTGGAGGGAACACTACCTCGACGTCATTGTATGCGAATTTTATGGCATCCGGGCGGCCTGGTGCATTGTCAACGACCAGCAACACCTCGAAAGGCAGTCCCAGCTTCTCTAGGTAGTTCTTTACCTCGGGGATAAAACATTAGTGGAACCACTCAAGGAAAATCATTGCTGTCACCCAGGCTTTCTTGTTTGACTGCCAGTAGATGGGGAGGAGATTCTCATTTTTTCCCTTCAGAGCACGAGGGTTGGCAGACCTATATGTCATACCTGGCTTTATCATGTGCCCTGCTGCGTTGCCACATAGTAGGAGGGTGACGCGGTTCTTCGCAGCCTTGAACCCAGGGGCCTGGTTCTCAGTCATGGAAATGTAGGTTCTAGTTGGCATGTTCTTCCAAAACAAACCTGTTTCGTCAGCATTGAAGACCTGCTCTGGAAGATATCCCTTTTCCTCAATCAATTTCCTGAATTCGTCTGGGAACACCCATGCAGCTGCCTCGTCCGCTGATGCCGATTCGCCGGCGATTCTAATATTTTTCGGGTTGAAACGCTTTCTGCAACTGTTGAGCCAACCTGCACTGGTTTTAAAATTCTTCTCAGAGCTGGTGGATGCTTCGCCCTGAGGAACCTCAGATTTAAACTGGTCATAAAGACTCGGTGCCTTCTCCCTGAGCACGTTGCCGTCGATGGGGACACGTTTGTGGTTCATATCCCCTACACAGATGTTTAATGCCTTCTCCACCTTCACTAGAGTTACATCTCCAACCTTGCTAGTCACCTTAGCAGTAAATGAGGCACTTGTAGACATGGTTTCACGAATTTCCTTCCCCCGAGTCTTAATGGACCTCAAGCTTGATTCGTTGCGTCTGTATCTCTGTGCCACGGCAGCGACCAACATGCCGCCTTTTATAAAGTCTAACACGGCCACTTTTTCTTCCAGGGTCATCACAGAGCGTTGTTTCTTTGCTGGAGGACCAGAGGCAGAGGTTGGCTTGTGTTTGGGCATTATGAATGAGTATGAGAGGCTTAAGCACACTTAATTGACACACACAAGAGGCAGGTGTTCCTCCACCAATCCCCTCGTGGCAACTGAAGACAGAGAGGTGGGATGGTGGGGGTGGAGCTCTGGTGGGCTAGCGTCTGTCGCGCTTATGACCCATTTTGAAAATTTTTAGCTTGAAATTGGAAACTGTATCCTAACCCCCGGGGTAATCCATATATATATAGTAGACTCTCAACTTACGTGAGGGTTACGTTCCTGGGACTTCGCGTAAAGTCAGAAACACTCCTAAATCGCCCTTAAATCAATAAATATACATATATGCAAGTAAATCACTGTAGGTGCGTGTGATCTAGGTATATGCTGATATACAGATATACAAATATACATATACGTACATATACACTAGAACTCATAAATCACTACTGTAATGTGATACAGGTGATTAATTTTTATCGCTTGTGCAAAATATATGACGTTTATGTTCAAATTATTCGCTGTCTTGCAAGGATTCCAGCAATGCAAATTATAGCTCCTAACTTTAGTCTGTGATATTATGTACGATAAAAACTGTAAGCCTAAAGCCACCAAACCCTGGCTGGGAAGTGAGCATGTAGCACTGTGCGTTGTAGGATTTATTGGAGGACCTTTAGAGTGAGCTTCAACTAACCATGAAATAAATTAATGTGGCACCTTTCAATCTCCTTAGGTGCCAGATAACTGGGGTTCTATTGTAACAAGAATATTGATAATCACTTTTTGTTGAAACACAATTTGAAGTTTTACTAAAAAAATGTAAATAAAAGTTTGCTGAACTTTCATTTTTATCTCATTACTGCACGTAATAAATCTGTTTGACCTAACATACAGAACTACTGTACTCTACAAAGCAGAATTTCATCATTAAGCAATAATTTTGTTTTAGGTTCACCGCTTTCCTCGTATAAAAGTAATTTACCACAAGTAACATTTGTATTAATTTTTGCAGGACTTCATAATGGAATGTGAATGTTACAAGATACCTGAGACAATTCCAAGAGAATTTGCTGATGTTACTTCTGCAAGTGTTGCATTCTACAAACTTGTTAACACACTGGATCAACTTGAAGGAGAAGGTAGGTTGTTAACTGTACTGTACTGTACTGTACTGTACTGTACTAATAGAATGAATACAGTAAGTCCTCTCTTAACGTCGGGGTTACGTTCCTGAAAATACAACGTTATACGAAACAACTTTAAGTGGATCAATTTTCCCCATAAGAAATAGATAGAAAACGGGAGTTACGTTCCTGAGCTCCTCTTTGCCCCATGAAATACATTACATATACAGAAAATCACTGCCATTTCTATAGAAAATAGTGTATACATATACAACTACTAAGTTTGTATTGGTACTCACTAATGGGCAAAGGTGGTAGAGCGGGTGTGTGGTGGGTAGTGGGGCGAAGGAGGAGGATGGAGGGAGCGGAGGAGGGTGGGAGAGGAGGAGGGTGGGAGAGGAGGAGAGTGGGCGTCACCGAGACGCTGCGGCTGCTTCCTCCTCCTCCTGCTCTGACTGAGGTTCCTCCGCCACTGTTTGCTCCTCCTCAGTTGTTGTTTGCTCCTCCTCGGCTGCCGGCTGTTGTGAAGAAACTCCTCCTGCCATCTTGCGACGAACAAATGAATCCAGTGTTGACTGCTTGGTGCTACTCATCTTCTTCTCCTTGGTGTAACAACCAAGACTGTCATCAATGCTGCGTTGAACCTTCGAGCTAGGTTCTCTGTTTGGGTCGTCATCTGGAAGCATTTGCATTACTTGCTGGAACATATTCAACGATTCTGTCAACCTCTTGGAAGTTAGAGTTCGTTGAGGTTCTTCTTCATCGTCGTCTTCAACGGGACTGTTCTGTTAGCTGTTGCAGATCTTCGTTGGTGAGCTCTCCTGTATGGGATGCCCGGACGTCCTCAATATCCTCTGATTCCAGCTTATCAAAGCCTGCCTGTCTAGCCAAGCTGAGAATATCCCTATTCACAGCTGGGACTAAGTCCGTGAATCCTGTAAAACTGTTGACTCACTCGGGCCACAGTTTACCCCACACACCACTCAGGCAACTTTCTGAAACCTCTTCCCATGCCTTGCCAATGTTGTCAATTGCATGAAGAATGTTGAAGCTGCGCCAATATTCTCGGATCGTTGGTTTATATTCTCCGTCTGTAGCCTTGAGCAGCTGGGCCATGGTACGGCATAAATAATACGCCTTGACTGCGGCGATGACGCCTTGGTCCATAGGCTGCATCAGTGCTGTCGTGTTGGGAGGCAGGAATGTAACTTTTACACTGTCATGCAAGTCGTCGAGATTGGGAGGTTGAGCTGGAACATTGTCAAGGATCAGAAGAATTTTGAAGTTAAGGTTCTCCTTGGCACAGTATTCCTTCAGTGCAGGGACGGTGTACACGTTTAACCACTGGCTAAATATGGCGCCGGTTATCCATACATTCTTGTTTGCCTTGTAAATCACTGGAAGGTGATCCTTAGTGTAACCTTTCAGGACCTGTGGGTTGGCAGCACGAGAAATCAGCAGAGGCTTCAGCTTGAAGTCATCGGCAGTGTTCGTGCCAAGCAGCAGCGTCAAGCGATCTTTTGCCCCTATAAAACCTGGCGCTCTTTTCTCCTCCTTGGAGATATAGGTCCTCTCAGGCATCCTCTTCTAAAAGAGACCAGTCTCATCCACATTGAAGACTTGCTTCGGTGAGTAGCCTCCTTCCTGGATAATCTGCTTGAATTCTGGCGGGAATGTCTCAGCAACAACCGTATCTGAACTGACAGCTTCACCAGTCATCTTTATACTGTATTGTGGAAGTTATAACGACGTTTAATCGTTGAAACCATCCTCGGCTGGCTGTAAAGGTCTCTTCCTTCAATCCTTCACCCTCTGTTTCCTTCAGGTCGTCAAACAAGGATCTGGCCTTATGCTGGATAACCATAAGGCTCACAGGGGCATTGCGTTGATTCTATTCCTCCATCCACATTGCCAGCATCTTTTCCACCTTCTCTATCACAGTGCTTCTAGTACGAGTCGTCTTAATAGCACTCAGAGTAGTACCACTTCCAGCACTAACCTTAATCTTGTCAGCGTTGGTCCGGATAGTACGCATCGTTGTGGGAGTTAGACCAAGCACAGCGGCTATGTCCACAGCACGTTCCCCTTTTTCAAATCGTGTTAATACATCCATTTTCATAGCCAGGGTAATGGTCTTACGTTGCCTCTTCACTCATCAGTAGCACTTGAAGGATGCTTGGAAGCCATTTTGAATGGTTAGAGTACAGTACTAGAGCAAAAGCACTTAAGCACACACGAATGATGTGAAGTCGTAACAAAGACTGGCTTGGTGTCACTTGGGAATGCTGTGACGTTACACGAGTGAGGGCAGCGCACCAAGCCGAGAGAGCGTAGTGCGGCCAGACGAGCGGGTGTTGTGCCGTAAAAAGTAGTCCGTGACGAGGCAAAGCGATGTTGTACTGAATCACCGGGACGTTGAACGAATTTTTGGTCTCCAAAGTTTAGCGAGGTAGTACCGAAACAACGTTAAGCGAGGACTTATTGTAGTAACTTTAAAAGCTGTAATGTACAGTACAGTACTGTAAGGATTGTACTCATATTAAACTTTTCTTTTTTCTTTTCACAGGATGTATAAAGGAGCATACTCTTATTGCCACCACCCTGGGCTACCTGGTTGAGTTCCATGATGGGAAGGTGATACGCTCCAACAAACTCCCCTCAAAACATGTTACCAAAGTAAGGCATAACCTCCTAATTGCTTTAACTTGTAACCTTGTCAGAGTTTCATTTGCATGATAATTTTTACTGGAAAGAAATTACAGTGAACCCTCACTTTACGCGGTCAATTGAACCCACGGCGGCCCGCGTAAAGCGAGAAACGCGTAAAGTGAACAACATAACATATGGGATTAATTGAAATAGAGACTGGGCTGACCCCCAAACTCCACTTCTTAATTTTATGATGGTATGAACACACAATTAATAATTAATTAAGAGAAATATCAATAATATTAGGTTTTTTAACACTTGCATCAGTAGAAAAGATGGCTAGGCACACGGGGATGGGGGGTTGGTTCCGAGGCAGAGGGCATATTATTGGCCCTCACCTGTATCACTTGTATCACTTGTATCACTATCCATCACAGAGGCTTGCAGGGCCTCTTTGTCAAACCCCTCAAAGTCCATATAAGTCCATATCCTCACTATCACTGACTTGGGCTGGCTGTGGTGGGTGGCGGGTGAAGAACTCGGTAATGTTTTGATGACTGGGCGACTTTGTGCGCACCTTGCCCGCGCCGCTCTCCACGTAAAAGAGTACACGCACCGCGTAAAGTGAGCATTCCGGGTCTGGCAAGGTACCGCGTAAACGTGGAAACGCATAAAAAAAACGGATAAAGCGGGGTAATACTGTACAGCAAACCCTTGATATAACGGACTAAAGCTGTAAGTCTCTTATATCTGGATCTGTAATAATAACCGACTTGGTGTGTTATAAGGGCCACATGCAAGAGCTGCTGCGGTGTACACCAAGCTGTGGCATCCCAGCGGTCATAATATAATGGAAGAAAAGTTTTGTGATTATGCAAGAATGGCCGTTGGCCATGGTGGTTCCCGACCGTCGTTTGTTACTACTACGTCATCGTGGTGTAGTCAAATGTACCAACTGGCAGAAGACTGGTGGGTTGGTATGCTTGCACCCTCAAAACATTGTCAGTGGCACGAAACGTTTTCTCTTGCTATACGATTTACGAGCATGAAAAACTTATATCCCAAGCTAAGGTGCACCTCATTTTCCTATTTTCTAGGATTATTAGCCAATTCTGGGAATGAAATACGATCACTTACAGTGAATATAGGTAAATAAAGCCTGTGATAACCATAAGAATGTAGGAATTGAGTGTATTATCTGTTCCATTTTTCTTTGTCCTTATTAAATCAAACAATAAAGTAATAAGTTTGTCACCAACTTGGGGTTGGGTGAGTGTAATAAAGAGAACTATGGCCTGGTCTGTGGATGAAGTCAGTAGAATATACCAAAGTACAGCATTAGGTATCATAATGTTGCTGTGACAGTGATGAACTCACTGTACAGATGAATTGGGATAAAATCTTGAAAAATATCAACATAACTGTTAGTTTTCTATCAAACAGGAAATTATCTTTGTACCAAAAATCTTTCCTTTCATATACAAGGCAAGTTATCTACAAGATATGAAACCTTGAGATAATGTTTCCTACTTGTCTCCACCTGATTATAGCAAGACATGAACACTTTCCCAATGTCAGGAGTAAAAATGTATACAATATGTTAATGACATGGACTAAACTTGGAGAAAAGTATCTGCTGTTTAAATGGTCTTTTAGTTGGAAAAAAAAACATTACATGTAAATACAGTCATGCGCCGGTCAACGTCCGACCGAACAACGTCCGATCGCATATACGTCTGTGCCCCCCCCAAAAAAAAAAAAATAATAAAAATAATCCATGACGCCTGCTGGACCACCACTCCACGACCCCCTGACGGAGACACGATGATCCTCCCCATACTGGTCAGATATTATGTGTTAAAGGAATATGCTTCCTTCCTTAGGCTTTTTTTAAGCATTTGCCTCCAGGTGTAATGTTAACCTACATCTATTGAGGATAAAATCTTTCACCTACAAATTGACAATAACACATTTGCTGTAATCAGACATATCTAGTTGCCTCAACAATTGCAACCCCAGTTGCAATTGGGGTTGCAATTTCAAATTCTGTGTCATTACTAAGGAATAACGAAGTCTCTGGTGCACTCTAAGATTGAGAGAAAACGGAAGACTCAGGTGTCCTGATGTGAGAGAAAACGGACTCTTATGATGGGGGACCAAATAAAAAAAGCATAGCTACATGTTTTGTGGAGTACAGTATTAAGCGTACCTTTTTCATCACTTTGTAATAAACCTAGCCATGCCTGTGTGTGTTTATGATATTTACCATAATATTATATTTATATTTTTTGGGTCTAAATGGTCGTAAAATGGGAAACTTGGGGCTGGGTCTTGGGTGCCTGCAACCAATTAGAATAAATCCCATAGGTTCTGTACTTTCGTTATTGCGTTTTTCTTTATCACGCACTCGGCGGGGCCCCAATTAGGCGCGATAACCAAGGGATGACTGTACTGTACTGTATATACTTGTGACACATGCCAGTTGCTTCTGGTGTTATGGTACAGAGGTACCAAGTGACAGCACTAGGATCCTGCTTCCTCTATCAAGGAATAAACAATTGAAATTGAAAAAAAAATTCAAATAATGGGACGTAGCGAACCTAAATGGCCCTAGAGCGGGCACAGTCACGT
Source organism: Homarus americanus (assembly GCF_018991925.1). Lineage (NCBI taxonomy): Eukaryota > Metazoa > Arthropoda > Malacostraca > Decapoda > Nephropidae > Homarus > Homarus americanus. The sequence continues at coordinate 71,284 of NW_024724238.1, read as the reverse complement.
TTGCGTCACATATGCATCGCGTATTCTTATAGATTGTGCTGCCAGGCGTATAATGATACAGTACAGTAACTATATATCCATAATATGTTTTGATAGATATAAGAAATGCCTATGTTACTGTTTCTGTTTTTTATCTATTGTAGTGTACAGTACAGTACATTACTTTTAATTTGATTTCCTTACTTACGAAATAAAAGTTTACAGTGGTCCCTCGGTTAACAATGGACCTAAGTGCCAACCTGTACTGTACATGTACAGTCAACCCTCACTTTACGGGGGTCCCACATTCCGCGTTTCCACGTTTACGCGGTGCCCTGCCAGAACCTAGGATGCTCACATTCCGCGGTGCGTGTACCCCTTTACGCGGGTGAAGTATAATTTTTTTATTTAGCTCATAAAATTCATACAAATTATCCGGCCAGAATATAATTTACATTGCTGGAATTCTTACAATTTGATGATCATTTTGAATATAAACATCATAGATTTTGCATTAGACATACAAATTTTAGATATAATGTTTACTCTGAGTAAATATGTTATCTTTTGTGCAAAATATATGACATTTATATTCAAAATATTCCTGGTCTTACAAGGAATCCAGCAATGTCAATTATATTATCCTAACTTTAGTTTGAGGTATTATTTATTACTATACCTAAATTCCAGTGGTTTCCCCCAAAAATTTCTCAGAGAGGGAAGAGCCAGAGAGTGTAGTGTAGAAGAGGGGAGGAGTTATCCATTATTTGAATGGACATTAACTTATGCACTGTATTTCTATTTCTCTAAGCATTAATTGTGTGCATGTACCATCATAAAATTAAGATGTTATTTTTACTAGAACATAGGTATTGAAGGAAAGTGGAGTTTGGGTAGCTGTCTCTATCATTTAATCCCATATGTTATTCAGTTTACGTGTTTTCACTTTCCGCTGCACTTGTGTTACATTAACTGCGTAAAGTGAGGGTTGACTGTAACAAATTGTTATGTCTATTGCAAATATAGATTGTTTATACAGATATTCAAATAAATCACTATCAGACAGAATCCCAACAATAAGTTATATTCACCCAGGTCGTTTGGTGGCAATTATGAGAAGAGCTTTGTCACCTAAGTAATGATAAATAAACACACAGGCTCAGTGCCAACTGTCAAATCTTATCTCAAATATAGAAACAAACACCAAACATTGTCACCTCACCCCCACTGTTCCCCCCTCCCCCCCTCTTCCCATGCTCCCCTCCTTGTGTTCCAAGATAAAAGATTGGTGATTTCTTTATGTTTATTTTATATAATATCTCAGACTAAAGTTAGGATATTATAATTTGCACTACCTCAACACAAGTTGTTTCTTTTAGCACCACTAAGTCTAACATCTCTTGTGTCACAGTTACATCAACATGAGTATTATTCCATGCAGTAACAAAACCAGCTTCACTCTTATCAACTTCCTTGAACACTGTCAACAGTGTCTAAAGGCTATTTAGTGATGATATTAACACAGCTAGCTTGTCTTTCCATAATTCTGATTTAGGTGGATAAACACGGGAAAAAATTGGGTTATTTGTGTCGTTTCAAGTTACAGTACAGTTCTGGTTTTGTAGTGAGTGAGTGACACATTACAGATGAGCTTCAAAGGTTTACCTCCATTATTGGTAAATGGAAAACTTTCCTCACAATCTGGCTTCATACTTTCCTTTCTTATAATTTGATGATGCCATCTTCCTTCACAAATGTTCACAGACACAGGGCTATCAAATAAAGTTAACAGTATTTAAAAGGAACTTATTTTTATGAGCTGTAAACACAACCTGTATCCAGAGTGTACCGACTAGATCTGGACATTTCAACATCTTGTGTTACACTGCGTTAATGTACATATCATGACGTGAGGCCACCTCCCTTTCCCCGCCCGCTAATGAACAAAACCTGACTAAATTCCAGCCTTAAAATTAAGATTTAATTCTTAAATATTTTTACTCACCTTTAATGTTTAACTTATGTTTTAATCCAGTGGCCTCAGTTTATAAATATAAAGCTCAAACATTTTACTTATTTACCAGTACCTTTTATATTGATTGTGATGCAAAAAGGAGTTCATTAAGTATATTTTTGTGAGCTGCACATTGTCAAAGAGCTGCATGTGGCTCAAGCAGCTGTTTGGCCACCCCTGATATATACAGTACAGTCAACCCTCACTTTACGCGGTCCCACTTTACGCGTTTCCACGTTTACGCGGTACCCTGCCGAACACGGAATGCTCACTTTCCGCGGTGTGTGTACCCTTTTACGCGGAGAGCGGCGCGAGCAGGGTGCGCACAAGGTCGCCCAGTCATCAAAACATTACCGAGTTCTTCACCCGCCACCCACCACAGTGGGCCCAAGTCAGTGATAGTGATAATGATAGTGAGGATATGGACTTATATGGACTTTGAGGGGTTTGACAAAGAGGCCCTGCTAGCCTCTGTGGTGGTTAGTGATACAATTGAGACAAGTGATACAGGTGAGGGCCAATAATCTACCCTCTGCCTCGGAACCAATCCTCCATCCCCGTGTGCCCAGCCATCTTTTCTACTAATGTAAGTGTTAAAAAACCTAATATTATTGATATTTCTCTGAATTATTAATTGTGTGTGCATACCATCATAAAATTAAGAAGTTATTTTTACTACAACATAGGTATTGTGTCTGAAAAAGTGGAGTTTGGGGGTCGGCCCGGTCTCTATTTCAATTAATCCCATATGTTATGTTGTTCACTTTACACGTTTCTCACTTTACGCGGGCTGCCGTGGGTTCAATTGACCGCGTAAAGTGAGGGTTCACCGTATGTTATTCATTTGTTATATATTTATTGTTTATTTTTCTTTCCAGATTGTGGTTCATCATGAGTTTCAGCCATTGCAGCTGTTTATAGTGTTGTTGTTCAACACCCATAAAGCCGTCATCCTGTCATATAATGACTTCAAGGTAAACAAGAAGTTTTAAATTAATTAAATTACTTTAGGATTTTTGCTTAAATGTTTATGTAAGCATGAAATTATGGTCATTTACAGTACAGTAATAACATTTGGTGTTCTTATTACTAATATATTTCTAAAAGGAGTTGTAAGACTGTTTGAAGTATTGATGTATTATGTCCCAATATGTGCCTCTTGTATTATTACAGTACTCTGTTCTGTTAAGGTAGACCACTAGTGAAACATTGTCTCAGGCACAGAGCTCTACCCTTGTCCTCTTGCTATCTCTTAATTCCTTGTGGTTTCTCTCTCTTACAGTGATGTGTTTAATATACATTATAATAATAGTCTAATTAGGATTTAGTAACAAATAAATCAGGTACAAATCATTACAGTTTATTTACAGACCTTAATTTAAAAGGCTAGTGGATGCGAGTGTTTCTTTGGCTGTGTGTGTTAGTGTACAGTAATCCCGTGTTTTTCTAGTTTTTTTTATCGCGGTTTTGACCATTCGCGTTTTTTTTTTTACTAAAAAATTATATAAGTGCTGTATACAGCTCCTCCCCGACTTACGACGGGGTTAGGGACCCAAATCCAGGTCGTAAGTCAAAAATGCTTAAATAATACATAGAAAATCTGAAATGGGTGTCTCTTTTTCTTCTCAGCACCACAAAACTCTCACTTTTAAGCTTGCCAGCCATTTTAAAGAGAATTATAAAAAAAAATTTTGTCTGTGTACTGACTTTGGGACTCGAACATACGTAATTTGAGAAAATTTTGGTACGACTGAGGCAGGTCGAAAGTTGGGGAGGAGCTGTATATATAAAATATCCCTAAAATTTTTTTTTTTACATTTTGCACCATTTTTTATATTCCCCTGTGCGGTGCGGCAAACAGACACCACCCTTTCCCGCCTCAGACACCCGCTGCTCCGAGAAGCCTCAGACACCCGCTGCTCCGAGAAGCCTCAGTCCACACGTGCCTACTGTACTGTGAACGCTACTGTGATTACCTCTTCTGTTTGTCCTCCCACGTGCATTCCACATGGCTCCGGGACGTAAGCCAGCCTCATCAAAGGCAAATATTACTAGCAAAGACTCTAAAGTGACCAAGAGATCAAGAATAGTGATGACCTTAACGGAAAAACAGTTTTATTGGACAAGCTCAGAGGTGGTATGAGCTATGGCTCAAGATGTGGTGAAGACTGACAATTCATTTGTCTCTTTTGTCAGAATACAAGTCTTCAAGTGGAGGAATGTGGGTGGAAGAGGACTGGCTGGCTGGTGTGACTGTGTGAGGGCGGGCAGACGCCAGGACAGCAGGGAGAGGCTGGCAATGCGGGTGTTGCCGACCTCAGCGAAATAAAAAAAAATTTATTTGCTTGTAAATAATTTTTTTTTGTATATAACTGTGTTTACATTTTTTCCATTCATATACTGTACTACAATAAGATTAGTTTCAAATAATGATGTTAGTAAATGCCGGTACAGTGCATCAGTGATCAGTGTGACCACTGGGCCGTGAGTGAAGAGCATGGCGTGGTTAAGTGCATGACCTACCTGAGCTATTTGGTGGCCACAGGTACAGGATTCCTGAAAGAGTATTCGCAGTTTTGGTTTTTCACGGGGGTTTCAGGAACGTAATTCCGCGAAAAACGCGGGATTACTGTACTGTATATGCATGTATGTACAGTAAGTCCTCATGTAACGTAGTCCCGCTTAATGTTGTTTCTGTACTACGTCGCTAAACTTTAGAGACCAAAATTTCGTTTAATGTCCCAGGGATCTGATACTACGTCGTTTTGCATCGTCAATGACTACTTTCTACGGCTCATCACCCGCTCGTCTGGCTGCGCTACGCTCTCTCGGCTCGGTTACGACTTCACATCATTCGTCTGTGCTAAAGTGCTTTTGCTCTAAAACTGTACTCTAACCATTCAAAATGGCTTCCAAGTGCCTATCAAGTGCTACTGATGCTAGTGTAGTGAAGAGGCAACGTAAGACCATTACCCTGGCTATGAAAATGGATGTATTAACCCGATTTGAAAAAGGGGAACCTGCTGTGGACATAGCCGCTGTGCTTGGTCTAACCCCCACAACAGTGCGTACTATCCGGACCAACTCTGACAAGATTAAGGTTAGTGCTGGAAGTGGTTCTTCTCTGAGTGCTACCAAGACGACTCGTACTAGAAGCACTGTGATAGAGAAGGTGGAAAAGATGCTGGCAATGTGGATGGAGGACCAGAATCAACACAATGCCCCTGTGAGCCTTATGGTTATCCAGCATAAGGCCAGATCCTTGTTTCATGACTTAAAGGCAGAAGAGGGTGAAGGATCGAAGGAAGAGACCCTTTACAGCCAGCCGAGGATGGTTTCAACGATTTAAGCGTCAGTATAACTTCCACAGCATAAAGATGACTGGTGAAGCTGTCAGTTCAGATATGGTTGTTGCCGAGTCACTCACGCCAACAACGGAGGAGGAGTAAGCAGCGGCGGAGAAGCCCCAGTCAGAGCAGAAGGAGGAGGAGGAGGAGGAGGAGGAGGAGGAGGAGGAGGAGGCAGCTGCAGCTGCAGTGTCTCAGTGACTCACTACCCTCCTCCTCTCCCACCCTCCTCCTCTCCCGCCCTCCTCCTCTCCCACCCTCCTCCTCTCCCACCCTCCTCCTCTCCCGCCCTCCTCCTCTCCCGCCCTCCTCCTCCCCCACCCTCCTCCTCTCCCGCCCTCCTCCTCTCCCGCCCTCCCACCCTCCTCCTCTGCCCCACTACCCACCACACACTCGCTCTACCACCTCCGCCCATCGGTGAGTACCAATACAAACTTGGTACTTTAGTTCTATATACTGTTTTCTATAGAAATGGCAATGATTTTCTGTATGCCATATATCTCGGCCTATAAGACGGAATTTGAACCTTAAAAAAGTCAGCCCAAAATTGGGGGTCGTCTTAAATACCTGGTATGAAATTCGAACTTCTACATCCTGTGGTTTAGTGTGTCAAGAGTGGTGATGGAAACATCGTAAACCACTTACACGGTCCTACCACTAATTATTTTATACTGAAACTTACGTTTGGGAAGCTGGATTAAAAGCAAGATTACCGGTATATTAAAATAATAAAAATGTATTATAAACCTGTTTAACATACCGTAAAATAACAACATACCCCGGTAATAAACGCAGCTATCATCACGCGCCGCCCGCCATTTGCCAGTGACGAGACAAAAAAGGGAGTGTTTTTTTTTTACATCCTACGCTTGCTGTCACTACGCACTTTTAGGGGTCATATTCTCACTTGCCTTTGTGTCCAAGTTGGCCAATAATGCATTTCTTTACTGATCATAATACGTATTTCCCATAAATAATTCATTTAGACTTTATTTTATTTGCATTACTCTTCATAAGAAGTTCTCAGCGACACACCCACGCAGACTGTCGTCAGGCTTCTCCTTGGGAGACCACGTAGGTTTTACAAATAATTATCGAAATAATAATTCCACAAATAAATATATTTATAACTCAATCATAGCATTATTATCTTTTTTTTTACGGGGATTAGCCCACCCGGGCACAAGTCACTGGCCCACATCGGGGCCTGGGGTACGAAAATGTAATAATAGTAATACAGGTTGTACCTCTCTAGTCCGGCATTCTGTGGTCCGGAAACTCCCGTGGTCCGGAACGATTTTAGTTTGTCCAATAGGTAGATAGGCAGCTTTTTTTTTTTTTTTTCTTGAATTATTATTATTATTACAGGAGTATTAAATTTTTGCCCCTCAGGCCCCAATGTGGGTCAGTGACCTATGCCCGGGTGGGCTAATCCCCTTAAAAAAAAAAAAACAAAGCCATTCGGCTGCTCTCTCTCTCTCTCTCTCTCTCTCTGCTTGTCTATACAGAGTACAACATTTAACCCTTCAATATATATGAGCAGTAAATAAGTGTTGCTTCATATTCTTATGTAGAGTAATGACGATATGTTTTCACATGTGCGCACTTACATACGAGCAGTCTCACTTTTTTTTTTACCAGTAATGGTTAGCTACTTATATTGTTCCATTTATTAACATTAAATAACATTACAGGTACTTCAAACAACCATATTAATTTTTTTTACATTAATTTTACTACAGCTACAATCAGGGTCTTATTTTCTTCAGTTTTATATGTAGAACCAATCAGTCACTGGTTTTGTAAGCTTTAACATAAACAATGCCGGCAGCCGTCTCGTCTCCTCTAATATTCCACGTATTATTAATAAATTGTATTGTTAATTTTGCACACACAAACATTAATTCAATAAAAACAAATTCAGAAACATTAATTAAAATATATATGAACAGTAAATAAGTGTTGCTTTCATATTCTTTTGTAAAGTAATGACGATATGTTTTCACGTGTGCGCACTTACATACGCGATCTCTCTTTTTCTTTACCATTATCGTTAGCTACTTCTATTGTTCCATTTATTAACATTAAATAACATTACTTAAAACAACCATATTAATTTTACTACAGCTACAACCAAGGTCTTATTTTCTTCAGTTTTATATGTAGAACCAGTCAGTCACTGGTTTTGTAATCAACGAAAACAATGCTGTGTCATTTCCTCGTGTGTTTTAATATTCTACGTATTATTAATGAATTGTATTGCTCATTTTGCACACATAAACATTAATTCAATAAAAAAGACATTCAGTAATAAACAATAATGAATCTTTTGTACATAAGAGAAATGATGCTGTTTACACGATTATGCACGTCGTCTGCACATTGGCGGTCCGTTCAAACCCGTCGAAATTCAAGTTTCCGCCGTCAAAATTTTTATTTTTATTTTTTGTGTGTGTGTGTGTGTTCCAATAAAATACATTGAATTAAAAACAAGCGAAATTTGAGAAGCTACTACTGTATACGACATTTAACCCTTCAATATGTCTTCAAAGAGACCATGATGCAGAGAAAGTGGTGCTAGTGCTTCCAGGCATGAGCACAAGTCATTATCTATCCAGGAAAAGGGTGAATTTCCATGGTCCGGCAATTTCCATGGTCCGGCACCGGTCAGGCCCCGAGGTTGCCGGACTAGAGAGGTACAACCTGTAATAATAATAATAATTCATAGTAAATAAAATTTATAATAAATTCAAAATTTAAAATAATATACCCAGTAGTAATAATAAAGAACAATAAATAAATAAAAAATGAAAAAGATCAAAAGTGAGAAACAATATATACTGTATGTATGTTGTGTTGTCAAAGTAAGAGAAACAATTGAAACCCTGCAATTGTGTGTAAATGAGGCAGAAAGTCAGATCAGCAACCTGGGACTTGGTCAATACTTTATGCTTTCACTATCTTCCCAGGCGGTAGTATCTCCCTGTTTGGTAGCTGCCTAAAACTTTTAGTAATATTACTTTGATACAACATGATAAATTAGACAAACAATGAAAACAAACAAAAAAATTTAATTACCAAGACGCTTCCCATTGGCCGCTGTAAGAGGGGGAGATAGGGCTATTTTTAGCCCGTCTTTGTGTCCGAAGTGGCCAGTAATGCATATCGGTATATTTACTTATCATAATACTTGTCTCCTATAAATATTTCATTTAAAATTTATTTTTTTACAATGAATATTCAGTAAATGACTGCGTTAATTCTTGAAACTACCGACAGTGGTAGTTTTCTTCATGCTAGATTTAGGATGAGAATGAAGAAGCCAAAGTCACGTCATCTGATTCGGAGTTTGGTCCTTAATGATGATGCAACCATAAATGCATCAGGTAAACTTCACCTACCAGGTATAGCCTTCCTTTGTCCAGTAATATTCTTTAAATAATTATTTATCCATTTAGGGTCATTGTTGTCTACTCTAAGTTTTCTGTATGGTGTGTTCTGCCTTTGTTCATTAAGTAACTAATTATTAAAATTGTTGTGAAAGTGACGCCGCCCTATGTGCGTACATTGTGTAAGGTGACCTCACGTCAGGTCATGTAATCCATCCCCAAAGAAAATACTTGGTGTGTTTAATATATTACAGTATATTATAAATAAATAAATAAACAAATAAATCGATAATTCCATTTCAAGTAAATGGAAAAAATTCACTCGACACCGACATTAGTTCCTGTTAAATAACAGATGCTTAAGTGACGTCACTAGTGTTTACACTACACCAGCCGGTAACATTTGATGCCATTACTTGAAGTGAATTGGCCTTATTTTAAATAACCAAGGATGTGTAAACAGCACTGGTCAATGGGATGGTTGGCAAAGGACTACTGGGTCAGTCAGCTCCCAATGGTAAGTGTCACATTTGGGGTAGTCTTATAAAGTATAGTCTGGGTTTATGCGGTTTTTGTTTACGTGTTTGGTCAGTCCTCAACTTATGACGGGGTTACGGATCGACGACCAGGTCGTAAGTCAAAAATGCGAAAATAATACAGTCAACCCTCACTTTACGCGGTCCCACATTCCGCGTTTCCACGTTTACGCGATGCCCTGCCAGAACCCAGGATGCTCACATTCCGCGGTGGGTGTACCCCTTTACACGGTGAAGTATAATTTTTTTTAATTTAGCTCATAAAATTCATACAAATTATCCGGCCAGAATATAATTTACATTGCTGGAATTCTTACAATTTGATGATCATTTAGAATATAAACATCATAGATTTTGCATTAGACATACAAATTTTAGATATAATGTTTACTCTTGAGTAAATATGTTATCTTTTGTGCAAAATATATGATATTTATATTCAAAATATTCCTGGTCTTACAAGGAATCCAGCAATGTCAATTATATTATCCTAACTTTAGTCTGATTTATTATTTATTACTAAAAAGGTAAACAGTCGGTATTCCCACACATTTATCTAGTAGGGACGTTGGTGGGGGGGAGGGAGGGAGGGACCGGCGACCGACCATCTGTTACCGTGTGATGAATATTTTTTTTTTTTTTTATTAACTGAAGATTTTTATTTTAGCTCATAAAATTCATACAAATTACCCGGCCAGAATATAATTTACATTGCTGGAATTCTTACAATTTGGTGATCATTTTGAATATAAACATCATATATTTTGCATTAGACATAAAATTTTTAGATAAAATGTTTAATCTGAGTAAGTATGTTATCTTTTGTGCAAAATATATGACGTTTATATTCAAAATATTCCTGGTCTTACAAGGAATCCAGCAATGTCAATTATATTATCCTAACTTTAATCTGAGGTATTATTTAATACAAAATGTTAAAATCTAAATTTTTCACCCAACATCTCTTGAAGGGAGGATTGGTGGGGGGTGGGGGGGAGGGTTGGGACTGACCGCGCGGTTGGAAGAGAGGCAGGTGGGGTACTTTGATTGACAGATAGTGTCGTGAAGAATATTTTTTTTTTTTATTAACTGAAGATATTTGTTTTAGCTCATAAAATTCATACAAATTACCCGGCCAGAATATAATTTACATTGCTGGAATTCTTACAATTTGATGATCATTTTGAATATAAACATCATATATTTTGCATTAAACATAAAATTTTTAGATAAAATGTTTAATCTGAGTAAGTATGTTATCTTTTGTGAAAAATATATGACATTTATATTCAAAATATTCCTGGTCTTACAAGGAATCCAGCAATGTCAATTATATTATCCTAACTTTAGTTTGAGGTATTATTTATTACTATACCTGGTTTTCCCCCAAAATTTCTCAGAGAGGGAAGAGCCGGCAGTGTAGTGTGAGAGGGGGAGGGAGTCGTGTCCATTATTTGAATGGACATTAACTTGGCGACTGTATTTCTCTATTTCTCTTAAGTATTAATTGTGTGCATGTACCATCATAAAATTAAGATGTTATTTTTACTACAACATAGTTATGTGTTGTCAAAAAGTGGAGTTTGGGGATCGGCCTGGACTCCATTTCAATTAATCCCATATGTTATGTTATTCACTTTACGCGTTTCTCGCTTTCCGCGGTACCCTCCGGGTTACATTAACCGCGTAAAGTGAGGGTTAACTGTACATAGAAAATCTAAAATGGGTGTCTCTTTTTCTTCTCGGCACCACGAGAACTCCTACTTTTTCACTTGCCAGCCATTTTAAAGGGAATTACAAAAAAAATTATGTCAGTACACAGCGCGATCACTAACGTCGGGACTCGAAAATACGTAATTTGAAAAATATTTTATACGACTGCGGCGGTCATATGTCCAGGTGGTCGTAAGTTGAGGAGTACCTGTAATGCAAAAAGGTCCAACAAATTCGGGCTAAAGTTTGGAGATCCTTTCAGGCTCTCTTAACATAACAGCATCACCTATTTCTAATGTTATAGGCTTAGCCTGTTTGTGTTTCTTATAAGTCATTTCAGCGCTGGACGCTGCTAAATATTTTTGTAATTAACCATGAATATTTGTAAACACTCTGATTTGCTCTGTTGCAAAATTTTCAACATTATAGACATGGCACAGTTTACCGGTAAGTACATCATAGGGTAGACGTTTGTCAATGCCGTAAACTATATAATAGGTTGATTTGCGCGTGGAGCTGTTGATCGACCCATTAATAGATGCGGCGACTTGCGGGAGCCAATCCTCCCATACATTTTGCATTTGATTCACGATAGGACGAAGAATCTCTAGGATTTTACGATTGGTTCTTTTGACAAGGCCATTAGCCTGTGGATGATAAGCTGTAGTAAAACTTTGGGAGCAAATTTATGCTTCAAACTGATTCTTGAACTCTAATCTGTTGTCGGAGAGAAGAACCTTGGGAGTAGTAAAAAGACATATGAGGTGAATAATTAAGGCTTAAGCCACAGACTCGGCTGTTTTATCCTTCAGTGGGACTAAAATCACAAATCTAGAAAAATGATCCACACACACTAGGACGTACGAGGATCCTTGATGACTCCTCGGAAGTTGTAACAAGTCTATGGCGACTGTGTCAAACGGACGGTCTGGTGTAGGATATTGTAGAATTGGAGCCGGTGACCTTGTAGTACGGTACCCTTATGTTGAGCACACGCCAGACACACAACAATGTGCTGCTCTATGTCTTTTTCATTACACAGTGATCCCTCGATTAACTAGCACAATTGGTTCCACAGAGTCGTTTGTTAACCGAAAATTTCGCGAACTGAATCTATTATTTCTATGGGATATTGAGTAATTGGTTCCAGCTCACAGAAAAGTACATGCAAAGTAAAGCCAAAAATGCATAAGGTCAGAAACATTCCTAAAAATCCCCTAAATTGTCCTTAAATCACTATATATATGTACATACATATACACTAGCACTCTTAAATCACTACTGTAATGTGATACAGGTGATTAATTTTTGTCTCTTGTGCAAAATATTTGATTTTTATATTCAAATTATTCGCTGTCTTGCAAGGATTCCAGCAATGCAAATTATATTCTCCTAACTTTAGTCTGTGATATTATATAAGATAAAAACTGTAAGCCTAAAACCCTGGCTGGGGGAGAGGGAGGGAGGGGGAAGTGAGGTGAAAGGTTTGATAGTTGGAGCCAAAGGTCTAATGTGTGTTTATTTATCAGTCCTTAAGTGTGACGGCCAGTTTTTCTCTCATAAAATGCCACTGAAATGACGTCAGCGCTGACGTCAGACTCTTTTCCGGACACGTCGCAGACTGTGATTGGGCCACGTATCCTTACCACCCACGCACCCCCTCCGCCGCATGCTGTGATTGGTCTAGGTATCCTTGCCACCCCCGCCACCCACGCTCTCCGCCGCCGCCTCAGTCTCACTGTCTCCGCATATACTCACTCGTGCCCAGGAACCGGTGCTTTTTTTTTTCTTTCTACACAATGGCTTCTGCTGGACCCCCACCACCCCCGAGAGGCCCTGAACTTCCATCATAAAATTAAGATGTTATTTTTACTACAATGTACAGTACAGTGGTCCCTCGGGTAATGAACACAATTCGCCCCAGAAGGTTGTTTGTTAACCAAAAATTTTGTTAACCGAATCCATTGTTTCAATGGGTTATTGGGTAATTGGTTCCAGCTCACCGAAAAGTACATACAAAGTAAAAACAAAATGCAGTAAAGTACACTTTCTTTGAGGTGTGTATGTAGAAGATTCCTGGTCGATGATGATGATGTGAATTAGAAGTGGGGGTGGAGGAGAAGGGAGAAGAGAAGGAAGTGGGGATGGAGGAGAAATCACCTTTCAATGGACCCACTCTTGACACAGTAGTTTCGCCAATAAAATTTTAAGTTCACAAGGTGTAATTCAAGATTATTTTCTTTAAATCAACACTGCACTGCACTATATACAGTGGGGTATGCTATAACGAACGGATCCTACTACGAATATTCCTATAACGAACGGTTTTACCTATAAAATTGAGAATGCGATAACGAACGCAACTCCTACAACGAACGAGGATGAATACGGGACTATTTCGCCTGGCGCATGAATATTGTTGTACCGCGACCCACAACAAGAGCGTCAGGCGCCATCTTTGTCTCATTGTGTAGCCAGTGCACCACTGTTATTGTTGAAATTTCGTCTTTTGATGTGGAAATAGAGTTATTTGTTTAAATATTTTGTTATACAAGTGTACAAATGTGACAATGAATCGTCCAAAGCGAGTGAGAAAGCTCATAACTCTTGAAACTAAGAAAGAAATCATAAAGAAATGTGAGGATGGAACAAGCATTGCGAAACTTAGTGATGAGTATGGGATGGCTAAATCGACTATATGTACGATTTTAAAGAATAAAGAGGAGTTGAAAACTGTGCAAGTGGCTAAGGGAATCTCTAGACTTAGCAAAGCAAGGTGTAATGTGATTGAGGAGACGGAAAATTTACTCTTAGTGTGGATAAAGGAGAAAGAATTGGCAGGTGACAGCATTAGTGAAGCTATAATTTGTGAGAAGGCCAGACAATTGTTTGAGGACCTTAAAGCCAAGACTCCCAGTGCAAGTGATAGTGATGTGCCAGTGTTTAGGGGTACCAAGGGGTGGTTTACTGGTTTCAGAAGGAGAAATAAATTACATAGTGTTGTGAGACATGGTGATGCTGCTAGTGCAGATAAGGAAGCAGCTAAGGAACACCATGACATTTTTTTGAATGTTATTAAAGAGGGAGGCTTTGTTTCTCAGCAGGTATTCATCTGTGATGAAACTGGACTTTTTTGGAAAAAAATGCCTCACCGTACATACATTACCAAGGAGGAAACTTCTGTCCCTGGCCATAAGCCAATGAAAGACAGGCTTACCCTCCTTCTTTGTGCCAATGCTTCTGGTGACTGCAAAATAAAGCCACTCCTTGTGTACCATGCAGAAAACCCCAGAGCTTTCAAAAACATTAGGAAGACCCGCCTTGGTGTTACGTGGCGGTCAAACCCAAAGGCTTGGGTGACCAGGAATTTATTCTCTAAGTGGGTGATTGAGGTGTTTGGACCCAGTGTTTGGGAATACCTCAGGGAGAATAATCTTCCACTGAAAGCTTTGTTGGTGATGGACAATGCACCAGCCCACCCTCCTAATTTGATGGTTGAATTGCCAGAGGAGTTCAACTTCATCACTGTGCACTTCTTGCCACCCAACACAACACCTCTCATCCAGCCCATGGATCAACAGGTAATTTCTAACTTTAAGAAGCTGTACACAAAGGCACTGTTTAGAAAATGTTTTGCATCCACTTCTTCCAGTGATGTTAGCTTGAAGGAATTTTGGAAGAGTCACTTCAATATAGCAAATGCTGTTTTTTTAATTACCTCAGCCTGCAAAGAGGTTACTGTGAGGTGTCTTTGTGCTGCTTGGAGGCCATTGTGGCCTGAATGTGTCCTTCAAAGAGACTTTGAAGGCTTCGAAGAGTTAGAAGAAGAGGCTGTTGTTCATGAAATTGTGTCTCTGGGCAATTCCATGGGCCTGGAAGTGGATGATGATGATGATGTTGAGGAGTTGGTGGAAGAGCACAGTAAGGAACTGTCCACTGAGGAGCTGCTTGAACTTCACAAAGAACAAAATGAGACACTGAAGCGGAGCTTAACTTCTGAGGAGTCAGGGGAGGAGGAGGACAAGGAGGAAAGCCGCATCATTCCAGCCAAAGATCTCAAGGATGCGTTCTTTTGCTGGAGCAAACTGTCCAAACTTGCTGAGGATTATCATCCTGATGTTGGTTCTGTGCAAAAGGCCATCAGTGTGTTTAATGACAATGTTATGAATTACTTTTGGAAGGTCCAGAAATCAAGGTTGAAGCAGCCAACCCTGGATTCCATCTTTACAAAGGTAACAAAAGAACCTACAGACAAAGTGCCTGTGAGACAGTCACCAAAGAGGACTAGGAAGGATGACTCCTCTCCTTCCACCTCTTCTCCATAATTCTCTCCTCCCCCCTCCTCCCCCCTCCTCCCCTGCCTCCTGTCCTGCATGCTGAACAACACTAAGGTAAGATAACGTACCGTATTTTTTACATTTTCCACAGAATATTTTCAATGTTAAGTGGTTGTATTTGGGGGCCTGGAACGGATTAATCCTATAACGAACGAGGTTCTAGAACCAATTAGATTCGTTATAGCATACCCCACTGTATTATCAATATGGTAACTTAAGTTCAGAATGACCAATAATTTAAATGAAAATGCAAAAATATTTAAGACACCACCAAAATAGATGCTCTCTCCACTGTTTTCAAAGCTCAGCTGACACCTTGTGGCCAACTCACGCATCTGTTGGGCGCATAACAAACTAGTTCCCTGTACTGCATATATTATCAATATGTTAAATAAATGTTAAAATGACTAATAATTTTAATAGCAAAACTTTATTGATATTTACTCCATTGAGAAATGAATGTAAACATAGAACAGATTTCCGAATTGGCAGACTGGGCCATCAGCTGACCAGCTGATGCTCACAACAAAACGTGATTTTCTTAAGGATATCGTTACCGTATTTTTTGGCTTGGAAGACGCTGCATCGTGGAAGACGCACCCTGATTTTGGAAATGAAATTCTAAAAAAAAAAAAAATTGGGGTTTTAGCCCACCTGGGCACAGGTCACTGACCCACATTAGGGCCTAGGGGGGCAAAAATGTAATAATAATAATAATGATAATAATAATAATAATAATAATAATAAAGAAATACAAAAATGAAAAAAAAATATCAAGAGTGAGAAACAATATACCTGTATGTATGTTGTGTTGTCAAAGTAAGAGAAACAATTGAGACCCTGCAGAAAGTCAGATCATCAACCTGGGACTTGGTCACATAGCAGCAGGGTCTACCATTAGACACACACCTCTTTGAATATCATCACTTAGAACTGCTTATCAGTCGTCATTTTCATCAATTTAAAAAAAAAATCTGTTTAAGAAGGTGAAATCTTTAATACAGCACTCATTTTACACACCTGGTCCCCTCCACGTCTAGCGGGCTGTAGTGTTTACATTCTTTCTCTTGTTTTTGTCGGTATGACAACGATGGGAAATATTTTCCAACAGTAGAAGGTAAGCAAATGTAAACATGTATATCAATGTTTAAATAAAACAAAAAATCTTTATTTAAAAACAAAATAAAAGTAAAAAACCAACTCGTTTTTTGCAAAACCAGGGACTGATTGGTTCTACATAATTATAAAACTGAAGAAAATAAGTCCTCCATTGTAGCTGTATTAAAATTAATGTAGAAAAATTAATATGGTTGTTTTAAGTAATGTTATTTAATGTTAATAAATGGAACAATGGAAGTAGCTAACAATTACGGGTAAAAAAAAAGTGAGATCATGTACATAAGTGAGCACATGTGTAAACATATCGTCATTACTCTACATAAGAATATGAAAGCAACACTTATTTACTGTTCATATATGTTTCAATTAATGTTTCTGAATTAAAAAAAAATTCTACCCACCAGTGGTGGTAAAGTTGAAAACATAAGGACAGCCAATGTTGTTGTGTGTGTGTTTTGACTTGGATGACGAACTTGTAGTTAAATTTGGAAGATTTTAATTTTGTGGAGTTTTTACAGTCTAAATGGGTATCCAAATATGAGAGCCTACTGTAAATAGGTGTCCAAATGTGAGAGCCTACATATAAAGAAACAAATATTCCTGCATTTGAGACCAGCAGACAACCTTTAGCAATTCCTCAATAGATGGCGCTGTCGCACCACGACCATTAGTAAACAAACCACACAGCAGCAAGGGTTGTTTTTTTGCAATATATCAACAATATGAGTTAAATCAATAGTTTTATAGTACTGAATAGAGAATACTTGTCATTGTAAAGTACTGTAATGAGGTAACAATCTTTGTAAGGCGCTGATTTCAAAAACCTCTGCTACAACTCATCAACTAGTGTCCTGGAAGACACATGGTAATTTTCGAGGTATATTTATGTCATAAAAAGTGCGTCTTTTAAGCCGAAAAATACGGTAATCGAATTTTTTGTTCTTATGGAAGGTAATTCGTTGAACAGTTTGTTAACCGAGGGACCACTGTATTGTGTTGGCGATAGCCAAAAAAGGGTAGTCTGGCGGTCGGCCCAGTCTCTATTTCAATTAATCCCATAGGTTCTGTTATTTTATTTATGCGTTTCTCTTTATATGCGGACCTCCATGGGTTTAATTAACCACGTAAAACCAGACTGTACTGTATACAGTGGTCCCTCGGTTAACGAAATTTTGGTTAACGAATTACCTTCCATAAGAATCTTCATTTCGGTTAACAAACAAAAATTCGGTTAACGAAATTCTTACGAAAACATTTCAACATGCTTTGGCTTGCTCACCAGCTGGAAGATTAGTCCGCCAATACAGAAATCGGTTCTAGGGCTTACATTCATTAAAATTGGAGTAAATATCAAGAAAGTTGTGCTATTCAATAATTGTCCAAGTTTTATATTAAAATTATTAGTCATTTTAACACTTATTTAACATAATTGCAGTACAGGGAACTAGTTTTTGGTGCGCCCATCAGCCACTTCACTCACCCACCAAGATGTCAGGTTGTGTCTCTTTTCAGTGGAGGTAACCTCTTGCTTGTGACTCTCTTGAACACAGTATTTTTTACAGTTTTACAGTACAATTATTGGACATTCTGAAATTTATTTAACATATTGATAATATATAGTGCAGTTTAGTGTTGATATAAAGAAAATTATCTTTAATTACAGCCAGTGAACTTAAAATTTTAGAGTTGAAATTACTGTACCCTGTTTTGAATCCAGCATGGGTCCAAAGAAATCGAGAAAGGTGATTTCAATTCAAGTTAAACAGGAAATAATTAAGAAACATGAAGAAGGCATTAGAACAAATGTGCTTAGTAAGGAATATTGCATGTCGGCATCAACTGTGTTGACAATTCTTGCACAGAAAGACAAATTTAAAGGAGTGAAAGTGAGAGACAAATCTACCCGAGTGTTTAAAGGTAGATCATTAATAGCAGAAACGGAGAGGTTACTTTTTATTTGGATTGGGAAAAACAAATAAAAGGTGATTCAGTTTCTACTGAATTTATTTGTGAAAGAGCCAGGGAGATTTATGAACATTTAAAGGAAGAGCAACCTAGTTCCTCTGAAACTGGGTTTGAAGAGTTTAGGGCCAGAACGGGCTGGTTCAAAAAATTTAAGAAAAGAAGTAACATTTTTCGTGTTGTTAGGCATGGTGAGGTTGCCAGTGCAGATAAAGAAGGAGCAGCAAAATTTGTAGTGGAGTTTAAGGAACTGGTGGAGGAAGAAAATTATCTTCCACAGCAAGTGTTTAATGTGGACGGAACTGAGCTGTTCTGGAAGAAAATGCCCAAAAGGACATTCATCACCAGAGATGAAGCCTCTTTACCTGGGCATAAACCCATGAAGGACCGTCTCACTCTATCGCTTGGTGCCAATGCTTCAGGGGATTTCCGACTGAAGCCTATGCTTTTCTACCACTCTGAGAACCCCAGGGTGTTCAAGCAACAGAAGGTGGTAAGAGGATGGCTTGGAGTTTATTGGAAGTCGAACCGTAAGGCATGGGTGACAAGACAGCTCTCTAATGAATGGGCTGTTGAGGTGTTTTGCCCTTCTGTCAAGAGCTACCTAACCACCAATAAACTTCCTTTAAAGGCTCTTCTCCTTATGGATAATGATCCTGGTCATGACCCTGAACTTGCCAGCACTTTGGAGGCTTGATTTGACTTTGTCACAGTGTTGTTTTTGCCTCCCAACATTACATCAATTATACAGCCAATGGATAAGAATGTGATCAGCAACTTTAAGAAGCCGTACATGAAGAAAATGTTCAGAAGGTGTCATCAGGTGCCATCCACTGATCCCAATCTAACACTGGCACAGTTCTGGAAGACACAATACAACATCCTGAGGAGGAACTTACTCCTGAAGACTTGCAGAAACTGGATGAGATGTTAGAAGCTGACAGTGGTGAGGAGGAAAGGGAATATGATGACAATATGTCTTCTTCAGACTTAAAAGATGTTGTTTACCACTGGGAGATGTTCAGGAAACTGGCTTCAAGGCACCCTGATGTGGAAACAACAGAACCTATTTTGTGTACTGTTGAGGACAAAGTGCTCTCCTTCTACAAGAACAGACTAATGATGATGAGGAGAAATTCCCCACAACCAAAAATTGACAGTTTCTTCTCCAAAAGGCAGCGGGAGAAAGATGCTTCCCCTCAGCCTTCCACTTCAAAAAGGAGAGAGGATTTTCCTGCTGGAGAATCTGTCAGTTCAGAGGTTCCTGACATTTTATGGAAGGTGATTCGCCTTCCAAGAAGCAGTAAAATGTTTCTCCTCTTCTCCCTTCTCCTCCTCCACCTCCACATCATCAACCAGGAGCCTTCTACATACACACCTCAAAGTAAATGTACTTTACTGCTTTTTTTTTTTACTTTGTACAGTATAGTCTCGGTTTACTCGGATTTCCTTTACGGGATTGGTCATATACGCGGCACCTGGCCAGACGCGCCAATTATTAGTTACGCGGTACATTCCAGCATTTATGCGGGAAGCGGCGCGGACAAGGTGCGCGCTAGGTCGCTCTGACGTCACTGCTGACGTCAGATGACGTTTCGGACTGTGATTGGGCCACGTATCCTTACCACCCACGCACCCCCTCCGCCGAGCGCTGTGATTGGTCTATTTAACCTTGCTTGCCCAGTCAACAAAACATTACCGAGTTCTTCACCTGCCACCCACTACAGCCAGCCCAAGTCAGTGATAGTGAGGATATGGACTTTGAGGGGTTTGACAAGGAGGCCCTGCTAGCCTCTGTGGTGGATAGTGATACAGGTGAGACAAGTGATACAGGTGAGGGCCAATAATCTGCCCTCTGCCTCGGAACCAACCCCCCATCCCTGTGTGCCCAGTCATCTTTTCTACTAATGTAAGTGTTAAAAATCCTAATATTATTGATATTTCTCTTAAATATTAATTGTGTGTGCATACCATCATAAAATTAAGATGTTATTTTTACTACAATGTACATATTGTGTCGGAAAAAGGGTAGTCTGGGGGTCTGCCCAGTATCTATTTCAATTAATCTCATATGTTCTGTTATTTCATTTACGCGTTTCTCGTTTTGCGCAGACCTCCACGAGTTTAATTGACAGTGTAAACCGAGACTATACTGTACTGTATGAAATTTTTGATGAACTGGAACCAATTACCCAAAATCCCATTGAAACAATGTTTTTGGTTAACAAATAACCCTCTGGAATGAATTGAGTTCGTTAACCGAGGGACCACTGTATATATATATATTTTTTTCAAACGAGCACGAACAAGCAAAAAAACACGGTAATTGGGAACAGTCTTGAAAGTGGACAGATGTGTGAAAAAATTTACTTTTGAGACACGACTTTGTGAGGTCAGCCTGTAGCACACTGCATTGTGAGGTCAGCCTGTAGCACACTGCATTGTGAGGTCAGCCTGTAGCACACTGCATTGTGAGGTCAGCCTGTAGCACACTGCATTGTGAGGTCAGCCTGTAGCACACTGCATTGTGAGGTCAGCCTGTAGCACACTGCATTGTGAGGTCAGCCTGTAGCACACTGCATTGTGAGGTCAGCCTGTAGCACACTGCATTGTGAGGTCAGCCTGTAGCACACTGCATTGTGAGGTCAGCCTGTAGCACACTGCATTGTGAGGTCAGCCTGTAGCACACTGCATTGTGAGGTCAGCCTGTAGCACACTGCATTGTGAGGTCAGCCTGTAGCACACTGCATTGTGAGGTCAGCCTGTAGCACACTGCATTGTGAGGTCAGCCTGTAGCACACTGCATTGTACAGTTTATTGGGGGACTCTAAGAGTTAGATTCAACTGACTGGAAAATCTCTTTATTCGGCACCTATCAATCCCCATAGGTGCCAGATAACTGGGATTCTACTTACTTTATTTGACTCCTTAATAAAAGCTAAAAGATAATTTGTACCTGATTTTACCAAGCCAACAGTATTGTGATAATACCTGTAGAAGTAGTAGTAGGAGTAGGTGTGTTGGGTCAAAACCATATATTGGCTGCTTAATGTATGTGTGGATCAAATTTACAGACAGTTAATGAATGGGAAGACATCTGTGATATATGCTCTGAAGATACTGAGGCCACTGGTGTAGCACAACTAATGTTCTCCCAACTTTCAGGTAAGCCTTTATATTTATTATTTTTTATTATAACAATGAATTATAAAGTAAGTTCTTGGTAAATAATTTTATCAATGTAATTACAGTAGAATCCCAGTTACTGTATCCGGGTAACTGGCAGATTCAACTAACCGGCACCAACATGAAATAATAATAACAATGATAAGAAAAATAATAATAATAATAATAACAATGATATTAATAAAAATAATAATAATAATAATAATAATAATAATAATAATAATAATAATAATAATAATAATAATAATAATAATACAGTAAAGCCTCGAATAACGACAGTAATGTGTCCTCCAATATTGCAGTGTAAGGTGAATCGTCTTATCGCGAATCATTAATTACCATTAAAATAAAGCAATAATAATGAGATGCCTTCCCAAGTGTGACCTTTTCATATCTTTTGTGTGGCTTTTTACCCTCTTTTGCCCCCAAAACAATACAATTAATGAAATTGCAAACTATATTCTTTAAATAATGTTTCTGAATGCACCTTATACAATATAAATGAATAATAATATGGTCACACAAGAGGAGATGGAACGCCATTGTTTTCGTTTGTGTTTACAGCCGGGAGTCCGGGATGATAGTTCTACACGAGAAAATGAAGAAAATAAGACCCTGGTTGTAGCTGTAGTAAAATTAATGTAAAATATAATATACAGTAATACCCCGCTTAACACGGTTTCGCTTAGCGCGATTTCACGTATACGCGGTGCCTCGCCAGAGCTGAACTTTCACTTAACGCGGGTTTTTTCCACGTATACGAGCAGAGTGTCCGGCTCGAGACGCTATTTTTAGATTCGCCCCACCCGCCACCCTGCCTGCCTGCCTGCCTGCCTGCCTGCCTGCCTGCCTGCCTGCCTGCCTAGCTCATAAAATTCATACATATTACCCGGTCAGAATATAATTTACATTGCTGGAATTCTTACAATATGATGATCATTTTGAATATAAACATCATAGATTTTGCATTAGACATACAAATTTTAGATATAATGTTTACTCTGAGTAAATATGTTATATTTTGTGCAAAATATATGACATTTATATTCAAAATATTCCTGGTCTTACAAGGAATCCAGCAATGTCAATTATATTATCCTAACTTTAGTTTGAGGTATTATTTATTACTAAAAAGGTAAATATTCTGGTTTTCCCACACATCTGGTAGGGAGGGTTGGTGGGGGGTGGGGGGGAGGGTTGGGACGGACCACGCGGTTGGAAGAGGGGGGGAGGCAAGGTGGGGTACTTTGATTGACAGATACTGTCGTGAAGAATATTTTTTTTTTTATTAACTGAAGATATTTGTTTTAGCTCATAAAATTCATACAAATTACCCGGCCAGAATATAATTTACATTGCTGGAATTCTTACAATTTGGTGATCATTTTGAATATAAACATCATAGATTTTGCATTTGACATACAAATTTTAGATATAATGTTTACTCTGAGTAAATATGTTATCTTTTGTGCAAAATATATGACATTTATATTCAAAATATTCCTGGTCTTACAAGGAATCCAGCAATGTCAATTGTATTATCCTAACTTTAGTTTGAGGTATTATTAAATTTTAGTGGTTTTTCCCCCCAAAATTTCTCAGAGAGGGAAGAGCCAGCGAGTGTAGTGTGAGAAGAGGGGGAGGGAGTTGAGTCCATTATTTGAATGGACATTAACTTGGCGACTGTATTTCTCTATTTCTCTTAAGTATTAATTGTGTGCATGTACCATCATAAAATTAAGATGTTATTTTTACTAGAACATAGGTATTGTGTTGGAAAAAGTGGAGTTTGGGGGTCAGCTGGTCTCTATTTCATTTAATCCCATATGTTCTGTTGTTCACTTAGCGCGGTTTTCACTTAACACGGTACCCTGTGGGTTTTATTGACCGCGTTAAGCGGGGTACTACTGTATATGTTTTAAGTAACGTTATTCAATGTTAATAAATGGAACAATAGAAGTAGCTAACCAGTAATGGCAAAGAAGAAAAAAAGAGATGAATTGGGAACACCAACATATACTTGCACATTTAAGGATACCGCGTCATTTGTCTTTTTAAGAATATGTACAAAAGATTCATTATTGTTTATTATTGAATATGTATTTGATTGAATTAATCTTTATACAGTATATGCGAAATGAACAATAAAATTCATTAATAATACGTAGAATAATAAAACACACAAGAGGATAAGAGACGGCATCGTTGTCAGTGTTTACACCCATAATGTCAGTTATCCACCTGAAACTGAAGAAAATAAGACCCTGGTTGTTGTTGTCGTAAAATTAATGTAAGATAATATGTATGTTTTAATTAATGTTATTTAATGTACAGTAGAAGTAACCTCTGACATTAAAGAAAAAGTGAGACTGATAGTGGAACGCCAATGTATACAGTACGTGCGCACTCAAGGAAACATAGTCATTTATCTTAAGAATATGTACAAAAGATTCATTATTGTTCATTACTGAATATGTATTTGATTGAATTAATGTTTATATATGTGAAATGAACAATGCAATTCATTGATACGTAGAATATTAAAACACACACGAGGAGACAAGACGGCATTGTTTTCGTGAGTGACGATGGTTCTACATAAGAAACTGAAGAAAATAAGACCCTGGTTGTAGCTGTAGTGAACTTAATTTCACAAAATTGAATACCTGTATGTATGTTTTAAGTAATGTTATTTAATGTTAATAAATGGAACACTAGAAGTAGCTAACCTCTAATGGTAAAGAAATAAGGCGAGATGATTGGGAACGCCAACGTATGAACAGTTAGTGCGTACATGTGAAAACATATCGTCATTTCTCTACATATGAATATGAAAGCAACACTTATTTACTGTTCATATATGTTTTAAATAATATTTACGAATGTAAAACAAAAATTCTACTCACCAATAGTGGTAAAGTCGAAAACATAAGGACAGCCAATGATGTTGTGTGAGTTTTTACTCAGATGACGAAGTCATCAGGTTCAACTCTAGCTGAAGCTGTAGCTTTCCATAAAGCTGTTGCTGAAACTTTTAATGAACCTGATGTTGAAGCTGCTTATGATGCTGAATTTGGTGGTGTAGCTGAAGTTGATGGTTTAGGCCCTCGAATAATAAAGCTGTCAAAAGAACCTTGCACAGCTGCTTTCATTTCTCATTATACATCTTTATGTAGAGGTCATTTGCGTTTATTTAAATTTTAATGCTTTGTTCTGTTAATGGATCCATTTCAGAAAATATGTTCATTGCTTGCTCCATATAATATCCACAGACCTCTCACCTTTTTCATATCGTTTTAACACATCTAGTTTCTCGGCTAAGCTTATACACTTTCTATTAGCTTTTGAAACAACACTACCATCACTTGCTCTCTTGCTCATGTTGAATAGGGATGCAAAAATGCTGTAAGAAACCTGAGAAAGTTTTTCTCCTGTTCCTGTTCCAGATGCATGAAAACAAAAGGACCGTCAAGCTCTGACTGTTGTTTACCACTCATTAGCAAGGCAGCTCTTAATATTTTTTATAGTAATTTTTTTTTCTAATACATATTGGGATTTAATTATTATTTACAGTAATACCCTGCTTTACGCGGTTTTTTTTACGCGTTTCTACATTTACGCGGTACCCCGCCAGAACCGGAATGTTCACTTTACGCGGTGCATCTACTCATATACACGGGAACGGCGCGGGCAGGGTGCGCACAAGGTCACCCAGTCATCAAAACATTACCGAGTTCTTCACCTGCCACCCACTACAGCCAGCCTAAGTCAGTGATAGTGAGGACATGGACTTATATGGACTTTCAGGGGTTTGACAAAGAGGCCCTGCAAGCCTCTGTGGTGGATAGTGATACAATTGATACAAGTGACACAGGTGAGGGCCAATAATCTGCCCTCTGCCTCGGAACCAACCCCCCATCCCCGTGTGCCCAGCCATCTTTTCTACTAATGTAAGTGTTAAAAAATCTGATATTATTGATATTTCTCTTAATTATTAATTGTGTGTGCATACCATCATAAAATTAAGAAGTTATTTTTACTACAACATAGGTATTGTGTCTGAAAAAGTGGAGTTTGGGGGTCGGCCCGGTCTCTATTTCAATTAATCCCATATGTTCTGTTGTTCACTTTACGCGTTTCCCGCTTTACGCGGGCCTCCGTGGGTTCAATTGACCGCGTAAAGCGAGGTATTACTGTATATTAAAATTTAATTTAATTTTATTTATATTATATTTTGGTCGTAAATACAAATGAAATAAGGACGTACATTGAATTGGGTCCTAAATTAACTAGGTTCTTAAATATGAAAAGTTGTTGGTCGAACCATTGTTATCTGAGGCTTTACTGTAATAATAATAATAATAATTCCTCCAAAATCAGCTATAACCCATACCCCATTGACCACCAATTCGTATAACTGACGATTACTTTTAGGGTAAATACTCTGCAAGTTTGTTGATACTCCAGAAATCTGAAAATCGGGAGAGGAGCGGCAGAGATGTTTTGAATTTGGCGAGCTGTGGTGTGGTGCAAATTTCTGCCATGAGAGAGCTCTGCACGCTGCCTCTGATTCATTCCTGCCATCTTTGCTCTTGTCGCACTTAATGTGTCTCTAATTTTGTGTTTTTACGTTATTTCCGACCTTGTGTGTTATGCAATCGTGCCTAAATGCCACAGTGATAGTTACTCCTGCGTTGCCCCTCAAAGGGGCATCATGATGTGATGTGATGGGCATAATAAGAGTGGTGATGGACCAACAAAGATTGGTAAAGACTTTAACTTGCCACCCTAGACCATCTCTACCATCCTCAACACAGGTAAATAACTGTGTTAATTTATGCTTCACGTTACTTATTTAAGGCTTATTATGTTTGCTTTATATGTCTGCTTTATTCTCTTGCTTGACAGTGTACAATACAGATATATATCAAGGGTAGATGGGAGTTTTGGGGGGTGGCTGGTCCCTAACACCCTGAATGTGTTATCTTCTTATGGGATTAATTACTTCGATAACTGTTTATTCATTAACCAACGACTTTTCACGTTTCCTGTATGTGTCGGTTATCGGGGTATGCCTATACAGTACAGTACTTAACATATCATAAAATACAATAACATATATTTTATGTACCAAAAATAGCTCCTTCCACACTCAAACTATCCTCAGGGCAACATGACACAGTACAGCCGGACAGTCACCCAGCTGACTCACAGATGTGTGGCTGCTGCTGCACTGTGTGTATGTCGTAACATCACATCAGGAGGTAGCGTGGCCATGCAGTTGTAACTCATCACCTCCGCACACATTCATTTCCCACACATATACATCCACTCTCTTCATATTTCATATTTTTATATTGTTTTATTTATTTGTAAGTCACATCAGAGTATTGTACAGTAATAATTTTCCACACATTTTATAGTTTCATTACATGTAACAATAAATATGGCGGCTAACCTAGTGCGTTGGTGACAGTTATAACTGACTGCCTCCACACACACTCAGTACACACCCATGCTCTTCATTTTCCTTATTTTATACAGGTTGACAACAGATTCTCCAGCTGGGTGACTGCCCGGCTGAACTGTGTCGTGTTGGCCTGAGGATGTTTGAGTGTGGGAGGAGCTATTTTTGGACATAAAATATATGTTATTGTATTTTATGATAAGCTATCTGTCAATTTTATTTTATTGTAGCAATAAATACTGCAGCTCATCCCCCATTGTACGAGGTATTCAAACTTACATTACAAGCTGATTTTAGGGGAATTATTATTATTATTATTATTATTATTATTATTATTATTATTATTATTATTATTATTATTATTATTATTATTATTATTATTCTTACTATTATTATTATTATTATGATTATTATGATTTCATTTTGGTGCCTCTTTTTTTTTTATTAGATGTTTTAATTGCCTGTATGTTGGCCTGGCGAGTTATTGCTAGGCATTAACATACCTAGGTTAAAGCTAAGCGTCGCCTTCTGGGAATGAACAAAAAAGATAAATACTGAGAAACAATATATGTATGTACTGTATGTTGTGTTGTCAAAGTAAGAGAAACAATTGAGACCCTGCAATTGTGTGTAAATGAGGCAGAAAGTCAGATCAGCAACCTGGAACTTGGTCACAATTTTCGTGATGCCATATGGCAGCAGGGTCTACCATTAGACAACACATTATGTTTCCAATATCTTCCCAGGTGGTAGTACCTCCCTGTTTGGTAGCTGCCCACATACCAGATAACTGGGATTCTATTGTACTTTTTATATACCTGTATAGTGATATCCCCGTTAGCCGGAATTGGTGTTGAGTACTTCTGGGAATGAGAGATTTCCGGTTAACCAGACGACTTTCTCAAACCTGGAAAAATCCTAGAAATTTTCCAAGTTCTGAGTGTCTGAACTACTCATATTGTAGACACACAGACACTAGCCCACTACCCCAGAATGTTTCTGGGTGCTGGGGAAAGTTTTCTGAAAGTCTAAACTACCGGAGTCTGTAAAAGCAGTTCTAATTGAGTTAAACTCCATTTCTTCACTAAAATAATCCAGAATAATTTATCTAAAAGTTTGGTTAAATAAATATGTTTAAAAATTTAAAATCTAAAGGATGTGGCCATGATTGAAGCTGTGTTACAGCAAAGACTGATATTTTCCACTCCCATGAAGCCGTGGGGGATTAGTGGTCTCATATTACTGACCTTCTGATGGAATGTCAGGTCACCCATTGTGGGATGGCGGATTAGTGGGTCTCAGGACCTGAAGATGTCTTGAATAAAGACGAAAGCTAAAGTATTTTTAGGAAGATTGTGATAAGCAAGGTTGTGTTCCTTCAACATTATGTTTCATAATATTTTAAAATGTGGAGTGAGAAAGGTGTGGGTGATGGAGTGGGAACATTGTTGCCAAGTGATAAGCTCCTCAACAGCTGATCTTTTAATTGATCTCCACACAGTCACACCTTATGCTTCAGTTAACCACGCATAAATTCATGTCATACCATATGGGGGTGTTAGGGTGGTGTTAGGGTGTATGGGTGGTGTTAGGGTGTGGGTGTTTAGGGTGTATGGGTGGTGTTAGGGTGTATGGGTGGTGTTAGGGTGTATGGGTGGTGTTAGGGTGTATGGGTGGTGTTAGGGTGTATGGGTGGTGTTAGGGTGTATAGGTGGTGTTAGGTGTATGGGTGGTGTTAGGGTGTATAGGTGGTGTTAGGGTGTATGGGTGGTGTTAGGGTATGGGTGGTGTTAGGGTGTATGGGTGGTGTTAGGTGTATGGGTGGTGTTAGGGTGTATGGGTGGTGTTAGGGTGTATGGGTGGTGTTAGGGTGTATGGGTGGTGTTAGGGTGTATGGGTGGTGTTAGGGTGTATGGGTGGTGTTAGGGTGTATGGGTGGTGTAGTTGGTGGTGTTAGGGTGTATGAGTGGTGTTAGGGTGTATGGGTGGTGTTAGGGTGTATGGGTGGTGTTAGGGTGTATGGGTGGTGTTAGGGTGTATGGGTGGTGTTAGGGTGTATGGGTGGTGTTAGGGTGTATGGGTGGTGTTAGGGTGTATGGGTGGTGTTAGGGTGTATGGGTGGTGTTAGGGTGTATGGGTGGTGTTAGGGTGTGTGGGTGGTGTTAGGGTGTGTGGTGGCGTTAGAGATGTATGGGTGGCGTTAGGGTGTATGGTGGTGTTAGGGTGTATGGGTGGTGTTAGGGTGTATGGGTGGTGTTAGGGTGTATGGGTGGCGTTAGGGTGTATGGGTGGTGTTAGGGTGTATGGGTGGGTGTTAGGGTTATGGGTGGTGTTAGGGTGTATGGGTGGTGTTAGAGTGTATGGGTGGTGTTAGGGTGTATGGGTGGCGTTAGGGTGTATGGGTGGTGTTAGGGTGTATGGGTGGTGTTAGGGTGTATGGGTGGTGTTAGGGTGTATGGGTGGTGTTAGGGTGTATGGGTGGTGTTAGGGTATGGGTGGTGTTAGAGATTGTATGGGTGGTGTTAGGGTGTATGGGTGGTGTTAGGGTGTATGGGTGGTGTTAGGGTTGTGGTGGTGTTAAGGTGTATGGGTGGTGTTAGGGTGTGTGGGTGTTAGGGTGTGTGGGTGGTGTTAGGGTGTATGGGTGGCGTTAGGGTGTATGGGTGGTGTTAGGGTGTATGGGTGGTGTTAGGGATTGTATGGGTGGTGTTAGAGGTGTATGGGTGGCGTTAGGGTGTATGGGTGGTGTTGGGTGGTGTTGGGTGTGGCGGTAGGTGTATGGGGGCATTGGGTGTATGGGTGGTGTTAGATATGTGGTGTTAGGGTGTATGGGTGGTGTTAGGGTGATGGGTGGTGTTAGGGTGTATGGGTGGTGTTAGGGTGTATGTGGTGTTAAGTTGTACGGGTGGTGTTAGGGTGTATGGGTGGCGTTAGGGTGTATGGGTGGCGTTTTAGGGTGTATGGGTGGTGTTAGGGTGTATGGGTGGTGTTAGGGTGTGATTGGGTGTTAGGGTGTATGGGTGGTGTGCAGGGTGTATGGGTGGCGTTAGGGTGTATGGGTGGCGTTAGGGTGTATGGGTGGTGTTAGGGTGTATGGGTGGTGTTAGGGTGTATGGGTGGTGTTAGGGTGTATGGGTGGCGTTAGGGTGTATGGGTGGTGTTAGGGTGTATGGGTGGTGTTAGGGTGTATGGGTGGTGTTAGGGTGTATGGGTGCGTTAGGGTGTATGGGTGGCGTTAGGGTGTATGGGTGGTGTTAGGGTGTGTGGGTGGCGTTAGGGTGTATGGGTGGTGTTAGGGTGTATGGGTGGTGTTAGGGTGTATGGGTGGTGTTAGGGTGTATGGGTGGTGTTAGGGTGTATGGGTGGTGTTAGGGTGTATGGGTGGTGTTAGGGTGTATGGGTGGCGTTAGGGTGTATGGGTGGTGTTAGGGTGTATGGGTGGTGTTAGGGTGTATGGGTGGTGTTAGGGTGTATGGGTGGTGTTAGGGTGTATAGGGTGGTGTTAGGGTGTATGGGTGGTTAGGGTGTATGGGTGGCGTTAGGGTGTATGGGTGGTGTTAGGGTGTGTGGGTGGCATTAGGGTGTATGGGTGTGATGTGGTATTATTGATAAATAATAAATACAGTTGTACCTTACTTAGGTCAATAGAACGGTCCAGCTAAGTGAAATCAGCGTTAAGTGAACAACAGAACATATGGGATTAATTCCAATAGAGCCCAATGACCCCAAACTCCATTTTTTGTGACAAATAACTATGTAGTAAATTCTATCTTAACTTTATGGTGGCATGAAAAACAAGTAATATAGAAGAGGTTAGGTTAGGAAGATAAAGGTTAACATTGGAAAAATAAAAGAATAGGTTAAAACGAAAATTTTTTGCGGGTGCTTGGTAGAAGTAGAAGAATGAGTCGACATCACGAGGATGGAGGCTGGTTCGAGGCAGAGGGCAGATTACTGCCCCTCAGGTGAATCATAGTACTAGGTGAATCACCATTACTAGGTGAATCAATATCACTGTCACTTACGGTTGTGTGAAGCACAACCGTCAAATCAACTACTCTCACTATCACTGGCTTGGACTGGCTGTGGTGGGTTCTTGAGGCCGAAGAACTTCGGTTATGCTTTTTCTGGCGGCTGGTGCTGATGTTGTGCGTGATACCTTGATATGCGGCTCCATAGCCCTGCCAGTGGGGTATGGAAGGCGTCATGAGGTCATCGTCATTGTCATGGGAAGCGATGGACTTAATTTTTTTCCTGTAAACTCTATGAGACACTTAATATCACTATGACTTAAACTAGGTTCTTGGAGAATGGCACTTCTTCCTCCTTTCCTTCCTGGCCGGGTTCTTCTTCCAACATCTAGTGGCAGTCACTTCAGGATCTCTGATCACCTCCATGATAATAGCCGTTGGTGGTCACCGAGGCTTCAGCTGTAATACTGGCCTTAGCTTCTCTCTCTGGCAGGTCCACTGCTACTGCAACAGTCTGAACCTGACCAGTCACAGGTTCCTCATCCTCTCACCTGGTATGCCATGCAACACATGTCTCCATGCGTGGCCGAATCGTGGCAATAGTCAGCAGATCATGCCTCCACCAAGAAGTCTACAGCTTGTTTAGCGTTAACTTCTTCCAAAATTGTTTGTGAGGATTCTTGAGTCGCCGCCTCTTGTTCCTTGTCCTCAAATGCGGCTTTTACTCTGCATCTGTCGGTGTCACCCAGCTTACGCCAACTCATCCTTGGTGTTGGTAGAGTGGATTCAGGAGCTTGAACTTCTTTGCAGAGTACATAGCTTTCACATTGCAGATAACTCCTGGTCCATAGGCTGGATCCAATGGCGTAGTGTTGGGAGGAAGGAAAGACCACTACGTTGGGGTGGCGATCCATAAGTAGAGGCGGTGTCACAGTGCGTTGTCAGGAGCAACAAAATATTGAATGAAACATTCTGTTGCTTTCGCCCAGAATTTCTGCACGTCAGGAACAAAACAGTTGTCAAGCCAGAAGAGGGACAGAGAAAGAGGACATCCATGCCCATGCGGTTAGCCAGTGGACATTAAGCTTGTTCATGTCCATATTCTTGTAGGCGTGTGACTTCTGAGCTTCTTGTGAATCACCGATAACACAGTTTACAGGTACGGGAGGGGCATTGGTAGTAAACAGGGCGGTGATGCGTTCCTTCTGCATCTTCCGACCCTTACCTTGCTGCGCAGACTGGACGAAGGTCTTGGAAGGTAACTTTTCCAGAAAGACCAGATTAGATCCATATTATTTCCTAGATGCGTCACTGTACTGTCCTTCCTCATAATCTCACGTAAAGCGAGGAGGAAAATCTCCTTGCCGCTGTTTCAGCACTAAACTTCCTCACCACCAATGTTGATGTTGCGGCCTTGTTCTCTTCTTAAACCTATGCAGCCAACCAAGAGGAAGCATTGAAGGGTTTGGGCTCTGCAATTCCAGTTCGTGTCACTGCTGCGTATAGCTCGCGTGCGTACTCCTGCACTGGCGGCGTGTCGCGCCGCCATGTTTAGCGTGGCGCCTGGCGCGCAAATAACTCACCAGCAAAGTTTCCACTTTTGCCAGCACCCTGTTCTGTAATACCTGATAGATGAAGCACCTGCAGACTTTGTGATTTTCATGTGGTCTTTGATCTTGGCTGCATCCTTCTTGATTGTATGCGAATGCGTAGGTCGTTGTATATGCTGGTATTGCTTGAGATCAACTTGGCGTCTTCCTTTCTCCAAATCTTGAACAATTTGGTACTTCACCTGCGTAGCTTAATGAGCGTGCGTGTCTTCTTTGGTTTTAGTGCCGCTGGGTCAGGTGAGGAAAGGTCTCTCTCTGGGGGCGGTGGTGGTCAGCGGGGAAGCCATTTTGCGGAACAATGGATCTTGGCGTTAACCGGGGTGTGAGGGATGAAACTGCGCTGGCTGGGTCAGCGTCGTCTCTCCTCCCTCCCCTCCCTCCCTCCCTCCCTCCCTCCCTCCCTCCCGGGTGAATCACGTCATAATACTTTAAGCCAGTACAGCTAGCAGCAGAGGGTAGGGCTGCATGGCCAATCACAGTCGAGGCGTCATATGGCGTCAGTGATAGCGCAACAAAGACACACACTGCGCGCAACCTTACGGCGCCGCTTGCTAGCGAGGAGGAGGGAAGAACCCGAGCAGGCAGAAGCGGGTGGCGTGGCGGCGTGGGCAAAATCTAAAAATAGCATCGAGCGGACACTCACGGCGTATATGTGGAAAAAAAACCAGCGTTAAGTGAAAGTTCAGCTTTGGCAAGGCACAGCGTATATCTTTGAAAGCAGCGTTAAGTGGGGAAACGCGTTAAGCGAGGTAAAACTATAAAACAATATTGTATCGCAATGACAGTTGTTTCATTTTATAGCGTGCTACAAGTGTTGCTTCTATTCCTCAAACTACTGCCCTGTCATTAACAATACAATATTGTTTATTTACTAATCATTATTTAATACCCCAACACACATGACACACTACTACTTCTTTGCCGTCACCGAACCGAGTATGACAATCATCCATCCAGCTATGATACAATGATATGAGTTATTAGGGATGTCACCTTCATTTGGTGAGTAATGGGGTGACTAGAGGCTGATACAGGACGGCAGAGTTGTTCACAGATGTTGCACATGTGGAGGCTACATAGAGTGTGGGATGGGCTGTGGCAGTGTCTTTATGCGTGGCACTTGTCTGCCTCGGTTTGCAGTCAGGCTAACTCAAAGTATTGACATCGTCTCGTGTGTGCTCCTCTCAAAGCGTTACGATCTGGAGTAATCGACTCCCCAGGTGGGGGTCGATTTGACCTGCCTCAGGTTGTCTTAAAGACTATCCCTATACCCTTTCAATTGCCAGGCGTTTACGCTTACTTTAAGCCTAAAAACCACAGTCACTCTTACCAGAAGTCAGAGAGAGTTGATTTATTATGACAGCTGCCAGACAACTTGTTTACCCTGGTGGTATTTATTTATCTGTCATATAGAGGAGTTTGTCTTTTCTCTTATAAAATGTCAATGAATTGACTTAAGAATATAATTACCATTGCTTGAATTCTTGTAAGGCGTAATTAATGAATATAAACATACTATAGTTCACAATAGACAAATATTTTAATACTGTACTTAATTAGTACTGTACATATGACTAAATTTTTATCTCTTGTGCAAAATATATGACATTTATATTCAAAATATTCCTGGTAAAGGAATCCAATATGCCAACTCTGTTTTACCCCGCCTAACGCGGTTTTTCACTTACTGGCGTTTTACATGACACAGCGATTGCCTTGCCAAAGCTGAACTTTCACTTAACGCGGATTTTTCCACATATCACCGTGAGTGTCGAGACGCTATTTTTAGATTTGCCCCACCATACCCTGCCTGACTGCCTGTTTTAGCTCATAAAATTCTTACAAATTACCAGGCAGAATATAATTTACATTGCTGGAATTCTTATAATTTGGTGATCATTTTGAATATAAACATCATAGATTTTGCTTTAAACTTACAATTTTTAGATAAAAATTTTTCTCTAGGTAACTATGGTATCTTTTGTGCAAAATATATGACATTTATACTCAAATATTCCTGGTCTTACAAGGAATCCAGCAATGTCAATTATATTATCCTAACTTTAGTTTGAGGTATTATTTATTAAAATTTAGTGGTTATCACATCTCCTTGGGACGGTTGGTGGGGGTGGGGGAGGAGGGACCAACCGACCATCTGTTACCCTGTGAAGATTATTTTTTTTTATTAACTGAAGATATTTGTTTTAGCTCATAAAATTCATACAAATTACCGGTCAGAATATAATTTACATTGCTGAATTCTTATAATTTGGTGATCATTTTAATAAACATATAGATTTTGCTTTAAATCTTACAATTTTAGATAAAAATTTTTCTAGGTAATATGGTATTTTTGCACAAAAATATATGACATTTATATTCAAAATATTCCTGGTCTTACAAGGAATCCAGCAATGTCAATTATATTTTCCTAACTTTGTTTGAGGTTATCCCACATCTCCTTGGGGCCGGTGGGGGGAGGGAGGGACCGACCGACATCTGTAACCGCTTTGTAGTGTGAGAGGGGGAGTTGAGTCCATTATTTGAATGGACATTAACTTGGCGACTGTATTTCTCTATTTCTCTTAAGTATTAATTGTGTGCATGTACCATCATAAAATTAAGATGTTATTTTTACTACAACATAGGTATGTGCCTTCAAAAGTGGAGTTTGAGGTCGGGCGGTTCTATTTGAATTAATCCATGTTCTGTTCATACTTGGATTTCCTTAGGACCCTCTGGTTCAATTGACCCAGCTAAGGAGGTACTGTATATTATCCTAACTTAATCTGAGTTTTATTTATTACTAAAATGTAAATTACTATTTTCTCCTAAAGCTTCTCTGGTAGGGGAGGTTGGGACGGACCCACCACCTGGCTGCTGGAAGAGGGAGGCAAGGTGGGGTACTTTGATTGACAGATAGTGTCGTGAAGAATATTTTTTATTAACTTAAGATTTGTTTTAGCTCATAAAATTCATACAAATTACCCGCCAGAATATAATTTACATTGCTGGAAATTCTTACAGTTTGATGATCATTTTGAATATAACATCATAGATTTTGCATTAGACATACAAATTTTAGATATAATGTTTACTCTGAGTAAATATGTTATCTTTTGTGCAAAATATATGACATTTATATTCAAAATATTCCTAGTCTGAATCCAGCAATGTCAATTATATTATCCTAACTTTAGTTTGAGGTATTTATTAAAATCTAGTGGTTTCCCCAAAATTTCAGAGAGGAAGAGCCAGCAGTGTAGTGTGAGAAGAGGGGGGAGTCGAGTCCATTATTTGAATGGACATTAACTTGGCGACTGTATTTCTCTATTTCTCTTAAGTATTAATTAGTGTGCATGTACCATCATAAAATTAAGATGTTATTTTTACTAGAACATAGTTGTGTGTCGTCAAAAGTGGAGTTTGGGGGTCGGGCCAGTCTCTACTGGAATTAATCCCATATGTTCTGTTGTTCACTTAACGCGGTTTTCACTTAGCGGTACCCTGTGGGTACAACTGTACTGTAATTATATATCGTGATTTAGTATATAGTGAACATCCTTGGACCCTATCTACGCTATATATCCGACCCCACTGTATAAGGTATGAGAAAACATTATGAAGAATTTATACTGAAGCTTCCCTAAGGTCTGTCAACTGTATTTTGACAGTTCAGAAAGATGTCTTTCTCAACCTATGGATAAATCTGTGTTTAGATAGCTTGTGGTCTTGGGACCAAACCCTATTTTTCCCATAAGATAGTTGACTTAATTATCACGGATTTGGTTATCACCTGCCGGCACTTTTTTGGTCCATAACCCCAAGAATATGGAGGATAGGTGTAATATGTTTACACTCATGGGTGCTTCAGTTGCATTTGTAAGCTCGGAAGTGAAATATTTATAATAAGATAGTTTTTTTATTTTACAGGAGACATTATAGCCATATCTAGAAAAAAGTTGCTGCCTATGAGTGATGATCAACATCCAGAGGAAGAAAAGGGAAGGAGTGATGCTGTAGAGGCATTAGGACAGAGGCTAAAAGTGAGTCATGTATTAGTACACTGTGTGTGTGTGTGTGATTATTATTATTATTATTATTAACGGTTTATTGAAAGAGCATGGCAGCCGGAAGGCTGAAAATATACAGTTACATAATTGGGGAATGGGTCTCTTGATTTGCAAATAATATACAAGTAACATAAGTGATACAAATATGATATATAATAACTAGGTGGGGGAAAAGCTCAAACTACAGGGCATTTCAACATAGTGACAGTGCAGAAAGTAAGATTGACTGGGAGTGAATACACTGCTTGATTACAAGTTATTGATAATTTTACAATGGTTGGGACTGGCTGTTCTTATAGCCATCAGTTCGCACTGTGGGGCTGGATGCGGTTGTGGTGTCTAACAGCAATTCTCGGCTAGGGATCTCAGGTGGTAGTAGGAGCCGTGTCGAGGATGGTGTAGATGCTCCTCACCAAATTTGCAGATGAGGTCGTGGGAATGGTCAGTGAGAGCTGAGAGGGTCAGTGTGTTGAGCGCTTCTTGATATGTGGAGTAGGAAGGGGGAGAATAATCTTGCATGCCCTCTTTGCACTTTTTCTAGGTGTTTACGCTAGTGGCATTTAGGAGGAAGACCAGGTAGGGGAGGCATAGGTGAGCTTGGGAAGTATGAATGTTGAGTAAACACTGAGGAGCTCGGGTGCAGGAACTCCAAGGGACTTCAGTCGGCGGAGGAGGTGGAGACGGAAACTGGAGGATTTGACAACTTCACTGACGTGTGGTTTCCAATTTAGTTTGTTGTCTATGGTGACGCCGAGGAGCTTAGTGAAATCTACAACCTGGAGTGTGTTGGGACAACGTCGGAGGAGAGGTTGATGTGCATAACCATGGTCTTGGTATGGTTGTTGGTGGCCCAGTTTTGGAGACTGTTCAATAAATCCTGAAGGGCGGTATAGTCAGGAGCAGAATTGTTGACGCTGATCCCAATGGTGGAGTTCGCGGCATATTTCCAGCGAGCAGGGGTTTCTCTTAGGGCATCATTGATAAGCATAAGGAAGCAGAGTGGTCCCATCTTGGTGCCTTGTGGGATGCCACAGGTGAGTGATTGAAAGGTGGAGACAGCCCCTCGGAAGCATACAGCTAGGCGTCGGTTACTGAGGAAGTCTGTAAGACATGGTATAAGACTTCTTCGAAACATTGGGTCGATAGCTTTGTTGATGATTAAATTGTGGTAAACTAGGTCGAATGCCTTAGTGAAGTTAATGAAGGCGACAGCTACAGACGTTTTTCATTTTTCCTGATGGCAGTAT
This sequence comes from Homarus americanus, assembly GCF_018991925.1. Lineage (NCBI taxonomy): Eukaryota > Metazoa > Arthropoda > Malacostraca > Decapoda > Nephropidae > Homarus > Homarus americanus. Next base: position 33,334 of record NW_024724238.1, on the reverse strand, counting down.
ACAGTCAGTTCTGCAATAACGCCGTTTTGGTCAGAGCTAATTGGCTATAATAATGACAATGAATGGAAGAACGATATTTGTAAAACGTGAACGCTGCGGTTGGCTGTAACACACCATTCCACTCGAACGTTTTAGGTGTACTATTGCTTACGCCGGGTTTTGCAGTGTTTACAGTTCACATTCGACATCACAGGTTCAATTGATTCATGTGTTTTGTTGGTGAATAATTGCAGAAATAATTTATGTAATATTTATGTATTGTACTATGTAAATTGTAAAATTTAAGCAAAGAGAAAAATCACATTTACAATCCGCGTTTCTGTTTCCATCACACTCATCAGTTGAAACACGTGGGTTGTTTTGAAGCTCCCTCAGTGAATTTTGCTTACTATTTCTCCAATTTTGTGGTATTAATCAGAAAGAAGAATATCTCCAAGAAGCATTCTGGTGATCACATTCGTGGTGACTGTAAAAGAAAGGCTATAACACTTGAAGAGTAGCTTGATGTTACAGCCGCTTTGAACGTAAGGAAAGTACATGTGATATTGTGCGTGCAACGGGAATAAAGGAGTCTACTTTACGCACCATTAGAGACAATGATACTGATGATGGCGATGACAACTCTCAACTCCTGTCTGCATGACTCCTCAACCTCACCCTTCTCCCCCATCAAGTTATATTCATATTTTTTCAAGGTAAAGTGTAACATTTACTGTATGATTTCATTATTAGATATGAATGTAACATTTATTCAGACTGTGCTATCCTTTGTGTTAGGCTAACTACTAAATTTTTTTTTGATTTCGAGTAATCTGCACCTAACCCTATTTTCTCCATAAGCCCTGTTATTTCTATTATGCCGAATTTCTACAACGCGAGGTTTTACAAGAACACAACTATCGCAAGTAGCAGACCTGACTGTATGTAGTTGAGAAAGCTGACAAGACAGTGAGTGGTAGAGGAAGTTTTCATATTACCAAATTGCTGAGGATCTATGGCTCCTGCAATATCAGCATAAGCCCAGTCAAACACAAAACTTTCACAGATTAAGCTGGGTATTGGGGTGATTGCATAGGTCGAAGCTGATTTACGGATTGTGGCTGGTGATTTGGGCACTGGTGACACATATGAAGTCTTCCAGTCAGCTGGGCATCTGGCTTGACTGAGGGAAGCATTGATGATGAGCAGAGGGTTTAGCAAGCTCTGGGGCGTAATCCTTGAAGAGTTTCATTGGTAAGTCAATGGGGGTGGTAGAGGCTTTTAACTTTAGTTTGTCCAGACGTTTGCTACTTCAAATTCTTCTACTATGTCAGTGGGAAGGGGGCTGGTAGGTAAGCAGGAGAGTGGTTAGGTCAAGCTGGGGAGCATCTGGCATATAGTGAAATGGTTGTTTGATTGCTCAGCTGCGCCACCATTAGAGATGGCTAAGGAAGGAGGGGGGTGTCTTATTGTTTAGTTCACAGAGTTCTTTAAGCTTACCATACCATTGACTGATGTTGGTCTGCTTGTGTTGCAATTTGTTGGGTAGTAGAGACTTTTGCAGTGCGTATTTCATGGATGACTCAAGCTGCGAAGGGACCTGTAGCGGATGTGGGTCGATTGAGATAAAAGACTCTGTCTCTCTGTTTCATAAGTCTTGATCCGAGGTGTGATCCAGGGCAAGTCAGCTGGGTGAGATCTGACGAACTTCTCGGGAAGAAGTGGTGTGAGCTTCCATGGTGGTGTGTTGGTATTATCCATTTGGTTTCCTCGCCATCCACACTAAGTACTTCAGTCCAGGGATGGTGAACTATCCACTGCCCGAAGAGGCACACTGCAGAGTCAGTAATCGGCCTGTAGGTCTTGATGTAGGGTCTCTGTACTTGAGTGGGAGTGGCAGCTGGGGACCAGAGCACTGATAAGTGTGTGCTACACCCGATAGGAGGCATTGGTTGAGGTGGTTGGTACTGGTCCCCTAAGTGTGTGGGAAAGTTCACAACTTGTGATAGTGACAGCTGGTCCTGGATGTCAGTGGTGTCAATTTCATAATAATCCCCACATAATACTAACTTGGCACATGGGTACCTAACTCTGAGGTGGTAATGAGATGATTGATAAGAGTGTCTCTGGTGGGTGAGCGAGGCGGATGGTATGCCACACATGGTGTGTATGTGTGTGTGTTTGTGTGTATGTGTCAACAACAGGATGGCTTATGTACAATCTTCACCAAATATATTTATTACACACAGTCGCCCTACCTTTGAAGTGGTACATTGTGAAGCAACATTTTCTGCACAAGTTTGTGAACCTTTTTCTTACACTTGGTGTTTGCTTGTCATATGAATATATAGAAACTTATTTCACTTGGGATTTAATATATTACTATTATTTTCACAGAGTGGCATTAGGCACGTACAGCAATTGAATTCACAAAGAAGGATGATGGAGAAATTCATTGCTCAAAAATTACTGACCTTACAGTCACAACTTAAAGGACTTCATGACCCTGATGAAACTGTGAGTACCAATGTTTTAACTGATGCTCCTCTGATGAAACTGTGAGTACCAATGTTTTAACTGATGCTCCTCTGATGAAACTGTGAGTACCAATGTTTTAACTGATGCTCCTCTGATGAAACTGTGAGTACCAATGTTTTAACTGTTGGTCCTCTGATGAAACTGTGAGTACCAATGTTTTAACTGATGCTCCTCTGATGAAACTGTGAGTACCAATGTTTTAACTGTTGCCCCTCTGATGAAACTGTGGTACGAATGTTTTAACTGTTGGTCTCTGATGAAACTGCCAGTACCAATGTTTTAACTGGTGCTCCTCTGATGAAACTGTAGTACCAATGTTTTAACTGTTGCTCCTCTGATGAAACTGTGAGTACCAATGTTTTAACTGTTGCTCCTCTGATGAAACTGTGAGTACCAATGTTTTAACTGATGCTCCTCTGATGAAACTGTGAGTACCAATGTTTTAGCTGAGGCTCCTTCAGAGATGGTTGTTAGTATTGTTTAAAAACTGTTGTTATTATTAATGTGATTGTTCTTATTATTGATATTGCTATTATATTATATTATACAGTCTCTCCTCGACTTACGATGGGGTTCCGTCCGGCGACCAGGTAGTAAGTCGAATATGTCGTAAGTCAAGGAGAGACTGTATTATATTATATTATATTATATTATATTACATTACATTACATTATACAGAAAGCACTTTTTATTCACGGGTTTGCAATTTGACCGTGCATAGTAAGCAAATGCCAGCTTACGAGCCTTATCCTGCAGCACAACGAGTCACCCCCCACACACCCTCAGCATCTCTCACTCCTCTTCCTTTGTTTGTGCTCAACCATTGCCTGTGATGCAGCATCTCTTGTGTTGTACTCTCAAAACTTTAGTGTTTCTGTGTGAAATGGCCCCTAAATGACTGCCTAGTGTCAGTAATGCTAGTGGAGTGAAACATTTAGAGACCTTAAAACCAAGAGGAAACAACTACCAATCATGAGGTTTTCAAGAAAGAACCAGCTACTCACCCAGTTGATTCATCTCCCTCACCTACTTGGTTAACTGCTGCTACTGCTCCACCACCCTCCCTCCCCCTCAGCCAGCCACCTCCTCACCACCCGCTTCCTGGCCCTGCACCACCTCACCACCCGCCTCCTGGTCCTGCACCACCTCACCACCCGCCTCTTGGTCCTGCACCACCTCACCACCCGCCTCTTGGTCCTGCACCACCTCACCACCCGCCTCCTGGCCACGCACCACCTCACCACCCGCCTCCCGGCATCACCCTCTTCCAACAGTGATCCTGATGATCTCCCTATGCTTCAGTAACCAGATTTCATCCTATTGTACAGTACACTTCATCACGCTCCAAACTATTATACATGAAGGAGAGTAGTATTGGTGACAGTACAGTATAGGTACATTAGTGCACTAAGGTAGTACATATAAGTTGTTATTTGCAGTTTGCCAATTAAGCTCCATTCCTTGTAACCTGACCCTCACGAATAACAGGGGTTTACTGATTATTATTAGTAGTACTTTTATCATCATCTTTATTGTTATTAATATCATTATTATTATTATTATTATTACAGTATTATTATTATTGGTAGTCCCAAAGTTAGGAATGGGTTATGTTCTTGCATCCTGTTCATAAATCAGTCGTTTTAACTCCTTAGGTTAGGTTAGGTTAAAACACAACACTGCTTAGGGTGTATCATCACAATGACAGTTGGACTTAGGATGTTGGGGGGGCCAGTATCTTTGGCCTTTGTAAGGCAACAATTTTCTCTAAATAAGCTTTTTTTATATCCCCTCATTTAGCTGGTCAAAATTGCAGTTCATCTTTTATCACCTGAAATCACCATTTGGCCATATAAAATGACCTTTGCTCATAGTTTTTGTTAGTCGCTCTAATGAAGTAAATGCAACTTTGGTGAAAATTTTATTAGTCCTAATAATTTGTTATGTGTGTGATATCCATTTACATTTACAAAATCTTGTAGCAGAAATACTTGATAAGTACCGTACAATAATAGCTGACAAGAGATTTACAAAATGAAAATCAATAAATTTTACAGCTTAAGCAATTACACTACTTTTTAGTTCATGTAAAGCTTTGTCAGATCCTTCTTGGAATTGATGGCAGAAATTTTCTTACAGGAGCCACACCCACCATGATGAACCTCGCTCCTCCTCTCCATAGGTATAAACAGAGGTGGCCGCCCTGGTCCCTTACTTTACCACCCTCTTAATGGACTGGTCATGCACAGGGAAGTACAGGTAAACCTATTTATGATGGGGTTAGATTCCTGAAAACTATCTCCATCACTGGTCGAAATATCCTTAAATCTGGTTCATTATAACAGGGTTCATTGGGATAGGTTCCTGGCCAGTCGGACACCTTTTTTTTTTTTCTTTTTTTTTCTTTTTCTTTTTTACGGAATTACACAGGCACAGGTCAAACGACCCCTACGGCGCCTGGGGGCAAAAAAAGAAAAGAAAAAAAAAGAACAATGAAACTAAAAATAGAGAACAAAAGGTTATATTGCGTTAATCTATACCACAAAGATGCCGGAAACCAGCTTTTAAAGTGAGACAGACTGTAAAGTTGGAAACACAGAAGAAGGCAGAGTATTCCACAGTTGATTGTGTGAGGAAAGAAGGAGGTACTATAGCGGGTTGTTCTTGTGTGACCAACATCCGCAGAGAAATGGCGGGCACCGTAGCAAGACGTGTTACGAGCCCATGTCCTTGCGGAGGTACACAGGATGCCAAATCCACTGAACATTGCCCGTTAAAGTACCAGTAAAGAGAGAGAGTGAACAAACATCATTGCGGCGAAGAGAAAGGGAAGAGAGGTTGTCGACGAAAGGAGGAGAAAATAAGACGTAAATGCCTTTGATTCCACCCTATCTAACAGTTGGACAGAAGAAGAGCCACCCCAGATATGAGAGCAGACCAAGTAGGGACTAATGAATCCTTATAACACTTTTGGCAACTGCTCAGAGAAGTGAAGCTACAGTATCTGTACAGCACTCTACTTTTGAAGGCAGCTAGCAATATTAAGGATGTGTGATTTCCAGGTCATATTGGAGGAAATGGTGAGGCCTAACATATTTATTTTAGAATTTGTCAGGATGATAGCGTCCTGAAATGTAATTGGTGGGAGATCGTGTAATTTACAAAGTGTAATTGGTAAATATTGAGTTTTATTACTATTGAACTTAACCAAGTTGTATCTCCCCATTCAGAGATGCTGCACAGATCCGCACTGATAGAAGTAATGATATCAGTTCTAGAAATACAATTAAACAACACTCCTTTCATCCTTAAGAAGAAGTCTGGTCGTAATCACATGTCCCCACGGCTGGTGGGACTTCTAACTGAGCTTTGGCCTTTAGTCGCCAACCCCCTCCTCACGCAGGCATATTCAGGAACATTAAATAAACAAATAAAAAGCAATTCTAGTCTTACAAACTGGCCATGAATGATATAAACAGGAAGTAAATATATGTCCTTACCACAGGTTGGGAACATGGGGTAGGAAGACGTAGGATGTTCGTGAAGAGGCATATTTATGACACAATAGTACGAGGTAAACAGCACTAATTTGTAGGCGGTATGAGGTACAGGACACTTGTTTTACTATGTTATTAATATTTACACTATTAACAATACTATTCCTGTGTTAGGAGGTTGGGGGGTAGAAACATCAGGTGAAGTGAGTCAAGACCAAGGGTGAGATGCCTATAACACAAAAACTGAAAATCTACTGAGAAGAGACTGGGAGACTCTCATATGTGAGGAGTGAAAGATAAATACCTACTTGGCAACATAATCTAGCCAGGCCTGCCCTTTTTAATTAAACAGGCCCCTGAAAGATCAAAAGTCATGTGATGTAACCCAAAGCCTTGGGGTTAAGGTGAAGTGGAGACATAAACCCGAGCCCCACACAGAATTTGGGGAGTGAAGAACGGGGACTAGAGGTGTAGCCTGGTCCTGACCTTAAAGATGGTGAGCAAAATGCTTGCCAGACATTTTCAGAATTACACTGCCTACCACACAGTCACAAAAGCACAATAATAATGATGGGGACTTAATTCTTTAAAAAAAAAAAATGTGAAGGAGGTGTGGTAGGGGATTAGTGGACATGTTACTTCAACCTGACCTGATCAATGTTAGGTGGAGGTGGGGTGAGAGATTATTGGTCTCGTGCAGTGTTAGGTCATCCAGAGTGAGGGTGGGGTATTAGTGGGTCCCTCGGCCTGAATAAAGATAAAGCTAGGGAGCAAATATATTTATGACCTATAAAAACAAAATTTTTTAAATTTTTATTCATAACATCTGCTCTAATTGTGTTAGAGAAATTAATTTGATACCATTGCATATCTGGAGATGCACTCTTGATGACGCTATTTTTGACCTTTGAGATATACAGTATACAGTATTGTATAAGTAGGGTACAGTTAGTAATAAGCTCAGCTTAGTACAGTAACATATCTTTATAAATTAATGAATAACAAGCAAACAACATTTATCATGAATGACTGTTATTATAAAATGAGTGAGAAAGGCAGGAAACATTGAACCAGGAACTCTGTGACATGTATTGGGGAGAGGGAGTAGGTGGCTCATAGACCTTCTCCCTGGTGATCAGGACACAAAGGCAGCTGGACTCAGGGTTGAAGGTTGGTACCTCTCTCTTCCTCTCACCTGCTTGTTTCCTCTCAGCTGCAGGTCTGTTCTTACCCCAAACTTCTGCTCCTCTTTTGTCAGCACTGCAGAGCAAAGTCTGTATCTCACTGTATGGGTACCAGGCACTTGACTGAACATAGGGCAGGACAGCAGGGATTATCTCCTTCTGCAGCATAGTGCCTAAGCTGTGTTTGTGGATGTGCCTAGGACCCTCAACCCAACTGTGCTAATTTGGCCTCAAACCACCATAGGTAATACACTCCATCTATAAATTCAACAATCATTTCAAGATTTCTTGTCTCTCTTCCTCTGAACTCGGATTTCTGAACTCGTACTCCGAGACATAATATCTCAGAAAACGGTTGGCTCTTGTCAAGCACCTGGCATGGCTGAGAGGCCATATCTTTAGTTGAGCCAGGTCATCAGGCAGGTGGCCACTGCAGATAGCTGCAACCATCCTGTAACCATAATAGGTTGGAAGTCCCTGTTGATTGAACAACTTGGTAATGTCTGTTAGAGCCTTGACCAAAGGCCCTGAGAAGGTGTGGTCAGACATTGTCTTGCCATCCTAAATCTGGATCAGGTGCCTCAAGGGCAGCTTGTTTGTATGCAAGTAACAGATTAGTCAAGTTATCTTCCTTTCCCCATACTGGATCACACCACTCCACCACCCAGTGTTGACATTAGTGGAGCCCACCCAGTGCTGCAGGAAGTGTCTCCTTTGTGCAGGGATAAGGGGTGAAGGGAAAAAGATAATCACCCCTTGGCTCTGAACAGAGAGTAGTGCTCTACCTTCTGAGTTCAGGGGTACAACTTGTTAGTACTCTCAGCCTTCAGCAGCATCTTTGTTATGTCCTCTTTACCATCAAAGAAAATGCTTTTGCCACTCTCACTGATCTTATTGTCTGTCTCCAGCTTGAGCTCCCTCTTCATCCTGTCCTTTGCTTGTTGCATCTTCATCCCATATTTTACCAGCCTACTCTGCGCCTTGGTGATTACCCCAGCATCAATTACAGCAGACATGGCAAACGTTGTAGCTCTGCAAGATACCCCGTGACTGATACTCGCCAGGCCCTGTTGTTGATCTTGAGCAGGTTAAGGCAAGATTTTGCTCGATGAGATTGTCCTCCACTTGGTCACAGACAGAGCTCCCTGTTTCTTCCACTGACTCCTCCACACGATTCTTCCATATAGCTAGCTAGGTCAGCACTCATTTGCACCTCCTCCTCCTCCTCCCTCTGATGCTTCTCCCACTGGTCTGCTCTCTCCTCTTGTACTAGCTTCCTCTTGAGAGGCATTGGTTATGAGTCACGTCATTACCCCTAATATGCATTATGGACTCGCCCACCTTCTCCTGCTGAGCTTTCATGAAGGCCAGCTAAGGAATCTTCATATTCTTGGTACAGTTACACTGTATGTGGGCCTGCCTTGAGCAACCCTCACATTTTGAATCTTCACGGGTCTTGATGGGACAGCGACACTTGGCTATGTCAAACAGCTTGTCTAGCTGAGGGGTCACCTTATCCACCTCAGTGAGAGCAGTGACCCTCTTGTGGACGATATCTGAAACTTTGGCCCAGCTTTCATTATTCTGTCAACAATAGACTTTTCACTGGCAATCTAGAAGGCCCGAATTGAACGCTTTCCATGCCCACTGCTCCAGCAAATTTGGAACAAAGTCTTTGGCCATTTCACACACCCTGTTGCTGGACCAACACCAGCTGCTCCTGCCAGAAGACTCCGTACCAGGCTCCACATCTGATCCAAGGTATTCTGACCCGTGCCTGGTCATCATACTTTACATGCCACATTGGTGAGATCACTCTGAGCTACATGTCTGAAACAATATAAATTAATCCTCTCCATGTCACATGATCTTTATCTTGACAACTAGAATAACACAAGAAGTATTCCAGCCTCATGGGGAAGGTGAGGTCAATCCTAGGGTTACTGAGTTTTAGTGCTCATAATAATATGGCCAGTTGGTAATTTGGGGCAAAAAAAAAAAATTACTGCACTTTTGACCAGCTAAATGGGGAGATATAAAAAACTTAGAGAGGGGGTTTTTCAAAAAATTTTATCAAGCTTTCAAGGTTTAGGTAAAATGTTCAAGATCCACCAAATTATTTCAAGCAGTGGCTTTACTGGTTGCTGTCTCAGCATTTTTTCCCAGCTGAGAAAAAAGCCCCCTCCTCAAGAGTTACAGATGATTGGCTGTTGCAAACCTGTCCAATTTTGTCCTGAGTAATGACGTATTTCTAAATGAATTTATTCATATTGACCATTTCTGACGAGAAAGATATTTAGCTAAATAATATAAAGATACATACAGTATTACCTTCATTATTTCAAACAGGAGCGCGTAGGAAGTTTATCGGAAGTATTATACGTGAATTAACTGATAAAATCAGGTAGCAAATTCACGCTTTTGGAGGATGCATTTAATAATACCCACATTAAGGCAAACTAAGACAAATTACATATCAGTAATAGTACATTATGCATAAAGCAACATTTTAAAAGATCAGAATCACATTGAAATATTACATGGCCGTCAGTAGAGGCGGGAAATATGACTGCGAACTACCGGTACTTCATATTTTTCCCGCCTCTGCTGACGGTACTTTATTACTTTATTCTCACTGATGCTTTATACTATTACTTTATTCTCTGATGCTTTTAATTCTTTTATTACTTTATTCTCATGATTTATTACCTTATTTCATAACAGTTGTCCTCGGTTAACAATTACCTTCTATAAGTTCAATTCGAGTTAACAAAAATTTAATTAATGAAATCTTTCACAATCACATTTTGTTTTGAACATCAGCTGATACGAGGAGGTGCTCAGTCAATTCAGTGATCTCTTCTATATTTACATTTAAATCACTATCTCATAAGAATTCCATCAATGCAAATTAAATTCCCGGTACTTCTATTAAATTTTATAAGCACAAAACTCAATCTAAGACATAAATTAACAATTAAATACTTCACACCACAGGCGCCAACTGTTATGTCATGTCACCCTCCCTCCCTCCCTCCCTCCCTGAACCGGCTGGTTAATTCCAATGTTAACCAGGTTGGTTCCTATATATATTGGGCTGTAATACTTGAAAACTCAATTGAAGTTTTCTCTTATATTAAAAAGTATTATTTGTATAATCTGAGTGTAGATCAACTGTAAGTTCCACTATTTATGAGTGTGGTGAGAAGGGGCGGACTCTATGTAAATAGATGTGAATCAGCGTCTGTTCATTAGTTTGTGAGGACTTTGATAGTGACCCATCGAAGAAAAGCGGAATAGACGCGTGCGTCCTCCCTCGAGGAAAGCGGAGCCATCCACCTCGGCTCTCAAATAACGTCTTCTCTAGTCAAGGATATCAAGCTACTGCCGCTTTAGGTGGCCTGGAGCCGGCTACTTTATGCCTTTACTCAGCATAGTATGACGAGCTTCCCGTAGGCACCTTATCACGTTGCATTGAACATGTCACCCTCATAGCCAGTGAAGTTACAGGGGGTGAATCAATTATATAATCAAATGTAATTAACCCATTTATATAATACTTCTGTTGATGAGACAGGGCCATTACACCTCTCCCCCCACCTTCCCGGCGTTTGGGGAAAAAGCACTAGGCTTACAGGTTTAATAATACTGTAAATAATATCTCAGACTAAAGTTAAGAATCTAATTTCCCTTGCAAGGCAGCGGAATAATTTGAATATAAACGTCTATATATTTTGCACAAGAATAAAATTTTGTCCCCCTAATAAAATTCTTAAATTAGATCTAAAATTTGTATATCTAATGCACATTTTAGCTTGTTATATTCAAATTAATCACTATCTTATAAGAATTCCAGCAATATAAATTATATTCTAGCTTGATATTCTATGAATTTTATGAGCTAAAAACAAAAATCTCAAGTACAGTACAGTGGGGTATGCTACTTGAACGGATACTAGAATATTCCTATAACTAACGGTTTTATATAAAATTGAGAATGCTATAACTGACATAACTCCTACAACGACAGCGGATGAATCTGGACTATTTAGCCTGGAGCATGAATATTGTTGACGCGACCCACAACAAGGCGTCGGCCATCTTTGTCATTGTGTAGCAGTGCACCACTGTTTTGTTGAAATTTCGTCTTGATGTGGAAATTGCGTTATTTGTATAACTATTTTGTTATACAAGTATACATTGTAACAATGAGTCGTCCAAGCGGTGAGAAAGCTAATAACCCTTGAAACAAGAAAAGTGCCAAGAATGGAAGAAGCATTTAAACTTAGTGATGAAAATGGGATGGCTAATCGACTATATATACGATTTTGAAGAATAAAGGGAGTTAAAAACTGTGCAAGTGGCAAAATCTTTAGACTTAGCAAAGCAAAGTGTAATGTGATTAGAAGATGGGAAAATTTACTCTTAGTGTGGATAAAGGGAGAAAGAAATGGCAGGTGGTAACATTAGTGAAGCTATAATTTGTGAGAAGGCCAGACAATTGTTTGAGGACCTTAGCCAAGACTCCCAGTGGAAGTGATAGTGATGTGCAGTGTTTAGGGGTACCTGCATGCTGAATAACACTAGGTAAGGCCGTATTTTTACATTTTCCACAGAATTTTTTCAGTGTTAGGTGGTTGTATTTGGGGCCTGGAGCGGATTAATCCTATTGAATGAATGCTATATCAACGAGGTTCTGGAACCAATTCCACGTTCGTTATAGCATACCATAATAAAAAATTCTACTTCACAGACACTATCTGTCACCTCACCTCCCCCTGCTCCCCCCACCTCTTCCCACACTTGTGGCTCCCTCTGCCTTCCTACCTTGCCTTCCCAGACAAAAGTTTAGTGTTTTCTTTTAGGCTTTAGTGTTTATTTATATAATATCACAGTCTAAAGTTAGGAGAATATAATTTGCATTGCTGAAATCCTTGCAAGGCAGCTAATAATTTGAATATAAACGTCATATATTTTGCACAAAGATAAAATTAATCACCTGTATCACATAACAGTAGTGATTTAAGAGTTCGTGTATATGTACAATACTGTGTATATAGTGATTTAAGAGCAATTTAGGGAATTTTGGAGTGTTTCTGACTTTATGCATTTTGGCTTTACTTTGTATATACTTTTCTGTGAGCTGAAACCAATTACCCAATATCATTGAAATAATGGATTTGGTTAACTAAATTTTCGGTTAGCAGTGCTACAAACAGTGTAGTAACAAGTTAACAGGACCACTACTTTATTCTCACTAATGCTTTATTCTCACTGATGCTTTATTACTTTATTACTTTATTCTCACATCTTTATTCTTTTATTCTCACTGGTACTTTATTACTTTTCTACTGATCATTACTTTATTCTCACTGATCTATTCTATTACTTTATTCTCTGATTACTTTATTCTCACTGATACTTTTATTACTTTATTCTAATACCTTATTAATACTTTATTCTCCTGATATTATTACTTTATTCTCACTGATGCTTCTTCTTTATTCTCACTGATGCTTTATTACTTTATTACTTTTTCTCACTGATACTTTATTTCTTTATTCTCACTGATACTTTATTTCTTTATTTCACTGATGCTTTATTACTTTATTCTCACTAATACTTTATTACTTTATTCTCACTTATTACTTTATTCTCACTGATACTTTATTTCTTTTATTCTCACTGATGTACTTACTTATTCTCACTGATACTTTATTACTATTCTACTAATACATTACTTTATTCTCACTGATGCTTTATTACTTTATTCTCACTAGTTTATTACTTTATTCCACATTATTTTTATTCACTTTATTCTACTGATACTTTATTACTTTATTCTCACTGATGCTTTATTACTTTATTACTTTATTCTCACTGATACTTTATTACTTTATTCTTGCTAATACTGTATTACTTTTTACTTTATTCTCACTGATACTTTATTTCTTTATTCTCACTGATGCTTTATTACTTTATTCTCCTGATGCTTTATTACTTTATTCTCACTGATGCTTTATTACTTTATTCTACTGATCTTAACTTTATTCTCACTATTATAATCTTTATTACTTTATTACTTTATTCTCACTGATACTTTATTACTTTATTTTCACTAATGCTTTATTACACTTTATTACTTTATTCTCACTGATGCTTTATTTCTTTATTCTCACTGATGCTTTATTACTTTATTCTCACTGATGCTTTATTACTTTATTCTCACTGTCTTTTTTTCTACTGATGCTTTTACTTTATTCTTACTGGTACTTTATTACTTTATTCTCACTGATGCTTTAATACTTTATTACTTTCTTTTTGGTACTTTATTACTTTATTCTCACTGATGTTTAATACTTTATTACTTTATTCTCACTGATACTTTTTACTTTATTCTTGCTAATACTTTTTACTTTATTCTCTGATGCTTATTACTTTTTACTTTATTCTCCTGATTCTTTATTTCTTTATTCACTGATCTTCTTTTATTCTCACTGATGCTTTATTACTTTATTACTTTATTCTCACTGATACTTTATTACTTTATTCTTGCTAATACTTTATTACTTTATTACTTTATTCTCACTGATGCTTTATTACTTTATTACTTTATTCTCACTGATGCTTTATTACTTTATTACTTTATTCTCACTGATACTTTATTACTTTATTCTCACTGATACTTTGTACTTTATTACTTTATTCTCACTGATGCTTTATTACTTTATTACTTTATTCTCACTGATACTTTATTACTTTATTCTCACTGATACTTTATTTCTTTATTCTCACTGATGCTTTATTACTTTGTTACTTTATTCTCACTGATGCTTTATTACATTCTCACTATTGTATACTTTATTACTTTATTCTCCTATTGTAATACTTTATTACTTTATTCTCACTGATACTTTTACTTTATTTCTCACTGATGCTTTATTACTTTATTCTCACTATTGTAATCTTACTTTATTACTTTATTCTCACTGATACTTTATTACTATTCTCACTAATATTTATTACTTTATTTCTTTATTCTCCTGATACTTTATTACTTTATTCTCACTGATGCTTTTTTCTTTTATTCTCACTATTGTAATACTTTATTACTTTTTACTTTATTCTCACTGATACTTTATTACTTTATTCTCACTAATACATTACTTTATTCTCACTAATACTTTATTACTTTATTACTTTATTCTCACTGATGCTTTATTACTTTATTCTCACTAATAATTTATTACTTTATTACTTTATTCTCACTGATGCTTTTACTTTATTCTCACTAATAATTATTACTTTATTACTTTATTCTCACTGATGCTTTATTACTTTATTAATTCTCACTGATACTTTATTCTCACTGATGCTTCACTTTATTCTCACTGATACTTTATTACTTTATTACTTTATTCTCACTGATACTTTATTACTTTATTCTCACTGATGCTTTATTACTTTATTCTCACTGATACTTTATTACTTTATTCTCACTGATGCTTTATTACTTTATTACTTTATTCTCACTGATACTTTATTACTTTATTCTCACTGATACTTTATTACTTTATTCTCACTGATGCTTTATTACTTTATTACTTTATTCTCACTGATACTTTATTACTTTATTCTCACTGATACTTTATTACTTTATTCTCACTGATGCTTTATTACTTTATTCTCACTATTGTAATACTTTATTACTTTATTCTCACTAATAATTTATTACTCTATTCTCACTGATACTTTATTACTTTATTCTCACTGATGCTTTATTACTTTATTCTCACTGATGCTTTATTACTTTATTCTCACTATTGTATACTTTATTACTTTATTCTCACACTAATAATTTATTACTTTATTCTCACTAATACTTTAATACTTTATTCTCTGATCTTTATTACTTTATCCTTTATTCTTGCTAATACTTTATTACTTTATTCTCACTGATGCTTTATTACTTTAATACTTTATTACTTTATTCTCACTAATACTTTATTACTTTATTACTTTATTCTCACTGATGCTTTTTACTTTATTCTCACTGGTACTTTGTTACTTTATTCTAGCTGATACTTTAATACTTTATTAATTTATTCTCACTGATGCTTTATTACTTTAATACTTTATTACTTTATTCCCACTGATGCTTTATTACTTTATTCTCACTAATACTTTATTACTTTATTCTCACTGATGCTTTATTACTTTATTCTCGCTGATACTTTATTACTTTATTACTTTATTCTCACTAATACTTTATTAATTTATTCTCACTGATGCTTTATTACTTTATTCTCACTGATGCTTTATTACTTTATTACTTTATTCTCACTAATACTTTATTACTTTATTCTCACTGATGCTTTATTACTTTATTCTCACTGATGCTTTTTACTTTATTACTTTATTACTTTATTCTCACTGATGCTTTATTACTTTAATACTTTTGCTTTATTCCCACTGATGCTTTATTACTTTATTCTCACTAATACTTTATTACTTTATTACTTTATTCTTTGCTAATACTTTATTACTTTATTCTCACTGATGCTTTATTACTTTATTACTTTATTCTCACTGATGCTTTATTACTTTAATACTTTATTACTTTATTCCCACTGATGCTTTATTACTTTTATTCTCACTAATACTTTATTACTTTATTACTTTATTCTTGCTAATACTTTATTACTTTATTCTCTGATGCTTTATTACTTTATTACTTTATTCTCACTAATACTTTATTACTTTATTCTCACTGATGCTTTATTACTTTATTCTTGCTAATACATTACTTTATTACTTTATTCCTGATGCTTTATTACTTTAATACTTTATTACTTTATTCTCACTATTACTATTACTTTATTCTCACTGATGCTTTATTACTTTATTACTTTATTCTCACTGATGCTTTATTACTTTATTACTTTATTCTCTGATGCTTTATTACTTTATTCTCACTGATGCTTTATTACTTTATTCTTCTAATACTTTATTACTTTATTCTCACTGATGCTTCATTACTTTAATACTTTATTACTTTATTCCACTGATGTTTATTACTTTATTCTCACTAATACTTTATTACTTTATTACTACTGATGCTTTATTACTTTATTACTTTATTCTCACTAATAATTTTATTATTACTTTATTCTCTGATGCTTTATTTTTATTCTCACTGATGCTTTATTACTTTATTCTCATTGATGCTTTATTACTTTATTACTTTATTCTTGCTAATACTTTATTGCTTTATTACTTTATTCTCACTAATAATTATACTTTATTTCTTTATTCTCACTGATGCCTTATTACTTTATTCTCACTGATGCTTTATTACTTTATTCTCATTGATGCTTTATTACTTTATTACTTTTTTCTTGCTAATACT
This sequence comes from Homarus americanus, assembly GCF_018991925.1. Taxonomy (NCBI): domain Eukaryota; kingdom Metazoa; phylum Arthropoda; class Malacostraca; order Decapoda; family Nephropidae; genus Homarus; species Homarus americanus. Next base: position 16,727 of record NW_024724238.1, on the reverse strand, counting down.
TTATTACTTTATTACTTTATTCTCACTAATAATTTATTACTTTATTTCTTTTCTCACTGATGCTTTATTACTTTATTCTCATTGATGCTTTATTACTTTATTACTTTATTCTTTAATACTTTATTACTTTATTCTCACTAATAATTTATTACTTTATTCTCACTGATGCTTTATTACTTTATTACTTTATTCTCACTGATACTTTATTACTTTATTCTCATTGATGCTTTATTTCTTTATTCTCACTGATGCTTTATTACTTTATTCTCTGATGCTTTATTACTTTTTACTTTATTCTCACTGATGCTTTATTACTTTATTCTCACTATTGTAATACTTTATTACTTTATTCTCACTGATGCTTTATTACTATCACTTTATTCTCATGATGCTATTACTTTAATACTTTATTACTTTATTCCACTGATGCTTTATTACTTTATTCTCACTGGTACTTTATTACTTTATTCCCACTGATGCTTTATTACTTTATTCTCACTGGTACTTTATTACTTTATTCCCACTGATGCTTTATTACTTTATTCTCACTGATGCTTTATTACTTTATACTATTCCACTGATGCTTTATTACTTTATTCCCACTGATGCTTTATTACTTTATTCTCACTGGTACTTTATTTCTTTATTCCACTATGCTTTATTACTTTATTCTCACTGATGCTTTATTACTTTAATACTTTATTCCCACTGATGCTTTATTACTTTATTCTCACTGGTACTTTAATACTTTATTCTCACTGATGTCTTATAACTTTATTACTTTATTCACACTGATGCTTTTTACTTTATATTAATATCATAGAAATTATAACTAAGTATTATTAGTCCTAAGTATTTTTTCTTCATTAAAAACTGATGGCAGTATTGACTATAGAAGGAGATGGTCAGGAGAGCAAAGAAAGCAGAGGAATGGCTGTCAGGCTTGGGACTTCACATTTAAAGATACTCGATGTGAAACACAAGATTGTTCATGACAAATGGGTCATTGGTCTTAATGTTATTAATGATAGTGAGAGGTAAGTTATACATTGTTCATGACAAATGGTATTAATTGTTGGTTAGTCACTTAATATTGAAACATTTGAAGAACAACTTCCCTTAGGTGCATCACTTGGGATTGAAGCCAGAAGTGTCATTGTAAACATAAAAATAACCACAAAATATGTTGTTCTTATGTTGTGTCGATTTTAATCGTGGACAGGGATCAAGATGTTGCGCAAGTTATATTTGCCCTGGCAGAAACAAGGTCGTGTTGGGTACAGTATAATATAATACAGCAGTAATACGTGTCTTCTGAGCAGTCAACTGTGCTTGACTTGGGGGGGCAGAAGTTTAACACAATCGCCATTTATATATACACTCCCTGCATCACCATAACAATGGAGGCCAGCAGCTCCTCCCAACCTGCACCCTCCTCCTGCTTCCTCACTGAGCCAGTTAACTCTGTACATGTACAAAGAAATGTGTAATTTCTTTGTGTTTGCCCTCAAGGACAATTATTTTGTTTTCTTTTTTCACATTGTGTATGTAAGATGGTGTGTGCATGTAATTGAGTTGAAATGAATGAAGAAAGTTACAGATATCTGCCCGAAAATATGAATTGAAAAACAACCATAACACCTCACAGCTTGACCTGGTAGCCTGGTGGTTACAGTCTAACCTGGCTACAACACCACCAGCACTTGTTTGTGCAAATGTGAAAGAAAGTTATCAGCAAAGTCATCAGATATGCTATTAACAAACTGCTTCCTCACTTATGATCACTGAGTATTGAAATGATTGGAAGCATAACACTAGAACACACTTTCGGTTGCATGATTTCTGACACTTGATTCTGGTAGATTTGAGGTCACAATTTAAAAATAACTTCGTTTGTACAGATCAGGTCTAGATTCAGCAATCAGGCCTGTGCCCATTCAGATGATGTTCCCAAAGCCTATCTTCACTCAACTTGCTTCGTTGAATCTGACAGTGAATATGACACTGGGGTCACAGAGGAGTCAACTAACAGAAATAGTGACTCCAGATTTTGCAGGCATATCAACAGAACCGCAAAACATTTAGTAAGCAGAACTCAACGACAGTTAAAATCTGGGTCTGTCTAAAAAGCTGTCCAAGTTGCGGCTTCACGGTTAAAAAGATAAAACTTGCTGAAAATAGACACAAAGAAACATTCTTTATGCAGAAAAAAGAACCTCTTACAGTTCTTTGATTCTAAATTTGACACGTCCTACTGTTGTGATATTTCTGGATTAGTCACATGATGGGAGCTCCAGGTTATGATCCAGTCGCGCCTCTTATAGCTCTAGCGGTCTGAAGTGTGTTTATTACATATAGGCAACATCTTTGGCGCCAATACCCATGACACTCAGAACACCTGAAGAAAAATATGAACACATCAAAACGGTTTGGAGCTACTCTATGAAGAACACAAATGGATCATCTGTGTTGATCTAAAAATGGTCAATTTTTTGCTAGGACACAGCAAGGTGGGTATACAAAATTTCCTTGCTTTATCTGCCTCTGGGACAGCAGAGCCAAAGACAGACACTGGATTCAGAAGGAATGGCCAGTTAGGAAAGCCTCAATGTTGGGGAAAAGAACATCATTTATGAACCTAGTGGAGCGTGAAAAAATTTTCCGCCTTCACATCAAGCTGGTTATGAAACAGTTTGTCAAAGCGCTCGATACTGACAGTGACTGTTTTAAGTATCTGTGTGAAGTGTTCCTGGTTTAACGCTGAAAAACTCAAAGCAGGTATTTTCGACGGCCCTCAAATTAGGGCGCTGATTAAAGACCAAGCCTTCACTCAATCCATGACTGATGTTGAGGAAATGCATGGGGGCATTCGTTTCTGTTGTAAAGAACTTTCTTGAAACAGAAATCAGAGGACTATAAAAAGCTCGTTGAATCTTTGATGGAAAAGTTTCCATATGTTGAGGTTGCAACGCAAGCATTAAGATGCAGTTCCTGAACAGTCATCTTGAACTGTTTCGGCAAACTTGGGGGCGTGGTGATGAGCAAGGTGAATGCTTTCACCAGGATATCAAAGTCATGGAAGACAGGTATCAAGGTCGCTGGGATATTCTGATGGCGGACTATTGCTGGAGCATTCAGCGAGACTGCACTGAGGCGATATTCAAGACAGTCCATTAAGCATAAGTTTGTGCCTGAATAATCTGGCATAGTTCACAAAAGCAACTGATGAATCCAAAATATGCTTGTCAAGGTAAATAAAAAGTAATTAAATTAATTCTACGTGTTTGGTAATTCCTCTCTGTGTGCTGGTTTAGATTTTTAGCAGTAGTATATGGTAGTCTAACTATATATAGTAGTAAATGGTAGGTAACTCACATAACAAAACTAGACCGATAAAAAAACCGGTGCCATATTTGAAATCAGTACTCAATTTCCAGAAACAGGTCTCAAAATGTATGCAACTGACAAAAGTTGAATTTTGTTCCCCCAGTGTAATGTGTTGTCTAATGGTAGACCCTGCTGCCATATGGCATCACGAAAATTGTGACCGAGTCCCAGGTTGGTGATCTGACTTTCTGCCTCATTTATACACAATTGCAGGGTCTCAATTGTTTCTCTTACTATTGACAACACAACATGCATTATGTATTGTATATCGTTTGTCGCTCTTCATTTATTTTTTCGTTTTTGCATTTATTTATGTATATTGCTATTATTATTAGTTTTATTATATTAGTTTTAGTTTTATTCATTTGCTATTAATTTGATTAATTGTTGTAATATATATAATTATTTTATTATTTTTATTATTATTATTATTACAGGTTGACAATCCTTATCCAATCCTTGGGACCAGATGCATTTGGATTTTGGATTACGAGTTCAGAATGGTTAGGTTAGGTTTTTTTTTTTTTTTATATAAATATACAGGATCAGACCACCGGACAGGTCACTGACCCACATTGGAGCCTGGGCTAAAATATTAATAATTATAATAATAATAATTCATAGGTCTACAGTAAGTCATGTTTCTCCTCTTGATCTTTTTTTTCATTTTTGTATTTCTTTATTATTATTATTACTTTATTATTACAGTGTTATTGTTATTATTATTATTATTTTGTTTTATTATTATTTTATTATTATTATTATTTTTGTTTTATTATTATTATATTATTATTATTATTATTTATCATTATTTTTTATTTTTGTGTATTTTTATTATAA